>NW_008685540.1:0-5710 GCF_000695815.1 Acanthisitta chloris
GAAAGCAGCCAGGCCACTCCCCACAGTTGTGGTACAAGATGTAGGCCTTTCTGACCTTGGCAGCACCTCTGGTGTAGATGGACCATTGTCCACATTATTCATTGACTGGCCTTTCACATCCAGAGCCTCATACCTGTTGTACAGAGGCATCTGGGAAGACAAGGCAGGCAAGGAGGGGGTTCACCTGTCACCTTGAGTGTGGACTTGCCTCCATTCATTTCTTTCCTTTAAGCTGCTGCCTTCAACCTGATGGGGGGAGGATACAGGATCACCTTGATCTTGTTTGGTTTTTTTGTTCTGATGGCTGTTCCTGTTTCTGTCTTGGGAAGGGCAGAGCATGGTTCCACCAGTCTCTTTCTCAGACTGATCTGAGCAAACAGATTGCAGTTTCATTTCCAAGTTGCCAGTATAGGGGCCACCATCCCTTTCAAGAAGTGCTCATGCTTAGAAAAGAATCTTTCACTCCTAGGACCATCATTGCAGACAAGGCAAGAGATTCTGAGCAAAGGGAAAAAGTTACCTTCTTCCCCCTAGCAGATGTGGTGACTGCAACTCATGAGTACCAGATGGAGGATGTCACCACAGCATCAATTATTGGGATAGGAAACTGCAATTTTTGTAAGGCTCAGAGCTATTTTAGGAGGATTTTCCTGATGCTAGAATCAGTTCAAGGTGGGTCCAATTTCCCTGGCCATTTAGAGGGTGGAGTTGACAAGGGACTGGGTTTATAAACTCATCCTTCAAATCTGACTCACATTATTTCTGCCCATCTTCCTCAGTTCTTCCATTCCTAACTCATATCCTAGTGGTTTCTTAATTTCTTTTTAAAGAAAAGATCTCTACCTTTCCTAGAGAACTACAAAAGCAGACATTCAACTGCAGCCAATGAACTTTTGTTTTAAAAAAGAAAAACCAAAACCTTTCTTCTTGCAGATATAAATTGAAAGGCCAGAGCAGGGTGCAAACTGACTCAGTACTGGTTGTCCAAGTGTGCCTACAGAGAGCTTTGGTGCCTGTGCTGCTGCCCTGAGCACAGTGAAAATTGGACAGCATCTGTCAGGCGCTGCTGCTGCTAATCACTGAAGCCACAGAAGAACAAGGTAATTTTTGTGCTGGCTGTAACAAAGCTCTGAGAAGCACATTAAAGTTACTAACTGGGAAGCAGTTCTGACTTAGGGTACTGGAGAGATTATTCCTTCTCAGATTGGGGGAGTAGTAACATAGCATTGGATCTTCACTACAACTGGATGAATTCAGAGGCTCCATTGAGACCTGTCCCTGCTGAGAGACTCCATTTTTTTGGAACCACTAAAAAAAAAAGTATTTTACATGAACACACCAAAAGAGTTTTCTCTCCTTTCTGCTCATGGATGACAACATCCACAGAATGACAGATGGTGATATCTACCTAAAGCCACAGTCAGCCTGACACAGTATCTCCTATAGCATTTGAACCACATCACACACAGTGCCTTTATGTATTCCTTCTGAAGGACCCCAATACAGCACAGCAGAAGACAGTGTCTAGCAATAAGACAGCTGTCCCATGAGTCCTGTCTAATTTATTGAAGCAAAGAAGCATGGATATGTACTAAGTATCAAGGGGTCCCTTCCTTTCCAGTAGTAAAACTGCTAACATTTTGCAACTCATAATACCCCCCTGGAAGAGGCTCAAAGCATTAACTTTCCAGAAATACAAGAATACGCTGTGCTACTATTATTGTAAGTGGAGAAGTATTGCAGAGGCATATCTCTCAGCTCATCTTAATCCCTGGAGCACAGAAGAGGAAAAGGAAAAATGTTCTCCCTTTCTATTCAGAACAACTTTATAAGTTGGATGTTGTTTAGCAACAGACTGGTAGAAAAAAAATTTAAATCCCTGCCCCAAGAAATGGATTCTAACAAAACCTTTGAAGCTACTAGTCAGGACAGAGCAGTACAGTTTTACTGTAACTAAGTTTAATTTACTTAAACCCAACCCACAAAAATACCATCACCTTTAAATGGCACTTTGCTTAAGGATGGAGTTGACACCAAATACTGCTATACAGATACAAATAGAAGATGGAATATTTTTTTTTCGGGGGGGGGGAATTAAAAACTCTCCAGAATGTTATAACCTCACATTGGGTCTTCATTAATTATTCCTCAGTGCATAGTCCTCTTTGACTAAACAAAGCTTAAACAGATGGCACAGCATCATCTTTCTGCCATAGATAAAAACTCAGTCTCTAATTTCATAGGACAGCTACATTATACAGAAGCACTCATATTTAGAGCACTACCTTGTAAGTTTGTCTTTGATAGAACCCAAGAAAAGAGTAATCTGTAAATACTGACTGGGTGTTTAAGCCCCAGCAAAGCTAGAGACAGGTTTGCAATAACTTTTTTTAATACCTGTAAACTAAGAATTTAAGAAGCAGTAGGAATCAAAGTTTAAATGGACTGTTAAGGAAAAAAAATAAATCTTTAAGCCCAGCTCTGTTTCCACAGCTTGCTAAATGCAATCACTGGTGGCTAAGTTAGAGGAAGCAGACATCATATCCAAGCTTTTTAAAATACTGCAAATTTTTTTTAAACAGGAATGATTTAAATGTTGTTTAGCTATCTCTGCCTTTTCTCTGCCCCCATACTTTCTGCAGTTTCTCAGTTATAATTTATAAAGTCAGAAAAGTTCACAGAAGACTGGCAAATATCTGAAGCAATTGATGGCCAGTTAGCTATATTTTACTCTTGCACTGCTGTCTTAGCTGCACTGGTGGAGACAAGGATGCACCAGAACAACAAGGTATCCTACAGATATGCACTGCTGTAGCAGATTGACCCTGGCAGAATGCCAGACACCCACCAAAGCTGCTCTATCCCTCCCCTCTGCAAATGGACAGGGGAGAGAAAATATAATGAAAAGTTCATGAGTTAACATAAGAACAGGGAGAGATCACTTAGCAAATACTGTCATGGGCAAAACAGGGCCCTCTACAGGGCCTGCCTGAATGGGGTGAAGCTTCATATATTCTTGTACCAAGGCCTTCACTTTCTCAAATGCCTGAGCTTGCTCTTGCCCCCATTCTCACTGGGCCTTCTTTCAGGCCAATTTATGCAAAGGCTTCAATACAATTGCTAGACCAGACAAATACCCTCACCAAAATCCTACAGCTCCAACAAACTGCTGTACTTGCCATTTTGTTTCAGGGGTCGGCCACTGTTTGATGGTTTCCCTTATTTGTCTGGGATCTGTTGCTTCCCTTTTTCCCACATGATGCCCAGATACTTAACACTAGTGGCTGGGCCTTGTATTTTTTTGGGATTGACCTCCCGACCATCTGCTTTCAACTGGTGCAACACTAGGTCTGTTGCTTCCTGCACCTTGCCAAAAGTGGGGCCTTGAAGCAAGGTGTTGTTGATATACTGGATGACCTGTACTTTGGGGGCAAGGAAACATTCTGCAACGTGCAATGTATGAACTGATGACAAAAAGTGGGACTATGTTCATATCCTTGTGGCAGCCTAGTAAAAGTATATTGATTCCCCCTGCAAGTTAAAGCAAATTGCTCCTGAGCCTCCTTGGCTATGGGACTTGTGAAAAATGCATTGACTATGTCAAGAACCACACACCATGTGCCTGGGTGTTGTTGAATTTTCTGTACCAGGGTAGCAATTTCAGGTACTGCGACAGTGATGGGAGGCAACGATACAGGCAAGAGGTGCACAGAAGCTACTTTAACCTGGGTCAATGCTACCAATCCAGTATACTGTAACACTTTATTCTGGTGCAATCAGATGTCGAAAAATTACATTATATCTTACATGTCCATGTCCTGGCCAGACGGACTTTTCCTCTTGTGTGGGGACAGGGCTTGGGCCAGAATCCCTGCTGGGATAAGAGACAGTCCTTGCACGCTAGGGAAACTGACTTTGTTGCAGCTGAATACCACATCTCTCCAATGCTTGCACTGAAGAGCAAAGCGACACACATTCAAGGAAACCTGTGATAGTACCATGGACTTTTGGACTGTGGGAAAAATTATTGCAGCCTCAGCCCTAGCCCGTCGCGTAGCCAGTGCAAAGGCATTGGCTAGTTTGACTAAGTTAGGATATTGGTCAGTAAAAGAAACTAATGCTACTAGTAAAGCCATAAGTGATTTGTTAGTTGATGTTGATTCTGTTCACCATGCTACTTTACAAAATAGAGCTGCCATTGATTTTTTGTTATTAGCACATGGTCATGACTGTGAAGATTTTGAGGGGATGTGTTGCATGAACTTATCAGACCATTCTAAGTCTATTCACAAGCATATACAAGAATTACACACTTTAACTCAGCAACTACACCTGGACAATAGCTGGAACCCATTTTCTAGTTTGCATTGGGGTTGGCCATGGCTGCAGAAATTGTTATTGTTAGGATTATTACTGCTACTTAGATTTGATTGTATTATGTGTTGTGTCCCATGTTTAATAGGATTGTTACAATGCCTCTTAGGACAGGTAATGACATCATATCAAGTTCACCTGATTCAGTTGGACCATGGTCCAGCTGCAGACCACGTGGTGGCATGTGTCCGAAGACACTTATAAAATGGAGATGGTTAGCAGCAGGCCATGTCAAACTGAATATAAAAGTAAGCAGGTGTGGTTGGCCTGTGGGACTGGAGCAAAGGAGGAGTAAGCAGTGATAAGAAAACTTCAGCTAAGGAAAACAAAAGGATAATAAGCCTTGACTGACTGCCAAGCAGCCTGTCAAGGACACTCAGAGGTGATGATGAGGAAGGGCAAGAAAGTAACGACCGCCAGAGGAGACTGACGACCACCCTTATGCTCCGCATGCGTTGAGCCACCAAACGTACATGACCCAAGGCATGTTGATGCCCCAAAAATTCAGACCCACCTCATCCTGTTGCGTACAAGTCACATCAGGATGATGCCACAAAATTATGATATATAAGGCCACATAGACCTTCTGGGGAGTGTGTGTGTATGTTTCTCCAGAACTTGAGGACCACATTGCCTCTGCAGGGACACCTGCTAAGCTTCTGCGTCTGCCCCCCCTAGAATGGGACTCTATGCTGGACCGCTCATCTTATCACTCTTGGGGTCAGCATGTAATTTTAATTGTTAGGGACACAACTTTTCTCTTATTAATGTAGTAGACTTTATATCCTTTTTGTAAGGGCATGCATAAATGTAGGTGGAATAAATCACTTTGAATTTACTGCCTGAATGTGTGTCTGTCCCATTGTCTCTGAATCCTCGATCCCTGAAACAATGTATAAAAAGTATTGAACATGTATGATTTTTGTGTTTAAGACTGGAAGATTTTGGAGCTAAGTATGCACAGTTGGTGGAGCATGCATCTAGTGCCACAATAAAAAAATGCCTGCTTCTTAACACTACATTGGAGTTAAGGAGTTTCATCCCCAATTTCAGTGACACCAATGCAGAGGGAGGCCAAGGAGAAGCACACCTGGTGCTTATGGCAGAATTTCAACAGCAAAGACACCATTACTTCTTTATGTACTCTCTAGCTCAGAAATGAAAAAAGCTTTGTGAGCACCCTGTGTAGCTATTAATATTCTTAGACTGAATGGAAAGTAGCTACTCCTGCTGAGTAGTAGATGGATGTCGTGGTTTAATCCCAGCCAGCAGCCAAGAACCACGCAGCCACTCACTCACTCCCCCACCCATGGGATGGGGGAGCGAATCAGAAGGG
>NW_008685541.1:0-2882 GCF_000695815.1 Acanthisitta chloris
CTCTAAGTGCAAATATACTATACATTACATTGTATATACTATACAAATTCCTCGAGGCACCTAAAAATTACAACTCAATACAGAGCAATACAACTCAATACAGAGCAATACAGAGCAATACAACTCAATACAGGGCAATACAACCCAATACAGAGCAACTCCAATGCAAAGCACTGCAAGGCACTACAACTCCAATGCAAAGCACTGCAATTCAATGCAAAGCCCTACGAAGCACTATAAATACACTGCAATTCTGCTGCAATTCAATGCAAAGCACTACAATTCCACAATTCCACTACAATTCCAAGCAGAGAAATACAATTCCCATGACAAAAAGGAGAGACAAAAAAGTGGGGAGACAAAAAAGCGGGAGTAAGAGAGGGCACAAGTTAAAACAGTGCAAAACAAATCCAAGACAGAGCACAAATTAAAACAGTGCAATACAATGCCTGTGTCTCTGCTCCGGAACGTTCTTCGCCGACAGGATGAAAACTATCACCGTGCCTGTCGAATACCGGGTGCCTCAGCCGTCTGCGCCCGATCCTGGGTGATGAACATCGCCTCGTGGACCGGCTGGGGCTGGGGGTAAAAAAGAAAACCCCCGGCAGGTTTTTTGTTCATTCCAAACCGAAAACATAATTCCTTCTGCCCCTCGCTCGGAAGAATGCTCTGTGGAAGAACACACGCCCCCGTGTGACTCGGCCGCTGCTCCTGGGCTTTGAACTCGGTGTTCTGGGAGAACGGGTGAGAGGACTCACTCGGGGGATCCTGAGGTCCTCAAGGCGCCTGAAAAACACAAACAGGAGTGACTCTATGGCCTGCCCGACCTCAGGTAAGAGTAATCCCTGCCCCCGGCTAATATCTCTGCCACGGAAAATGCAGTGGCCATGGATCAACTTTAGACTGCTATACCTATTCCACCTAGCCCTGGCTCCACTCAGGGCAGGGCAGCTCCAAGCCAAACTCACATAGATGCACATGACATAGAACAACAAGGTCCAATGCCATTCAAAGATGAGAGAAAACTCTCGGCAAGAACGATTGTGGCCGGACCTGAGATGCTGTCGGGCGAGATGACTCATGGAACAGCAATGTTGAGGTGACAAGGCTCTAAAATGGCCTGGGCTAAGAGCCGAACGCGATGGCGTGGCACAAGCAGATACTGCCGGAATTGACAAGACAAATCCCCGAGCAGCCTGGCTGCAATAAGAAAGAATGGAAGGATGGGAGGAATGAAATCCAGACCTTGAAAAGGGATAATTAAGAGATTGTGGCTGAAGCTGCAGCTCCGGAATGGTGTCACGAGACGGACCCAATGGAAAGCGTCCCGGATGCGAGACCTAGCCGTGCGCTATGCTCGCTAAAAGCGCGAGGCCTAAGACATAAGATGGATGTTCTGAGATGCTGAGGTGGGGCCTGAGCCCGATGACTGGTGTGCTGCTTGAACAACAAGGGTCGAGATGACATCGAGACCCGAGCGAGGCCTAAGACATAAGATGGATGTTCTGAGATGCTGAGGTGGGGCCTGAGCCCGATGACTGGTGTGCTGCTTGAACAACAAGGGTCGAGATGACATCGAGACCCGAGCGAGGCCTAAGACATAAGATGGATGTTCTGAGATGCTGAGGTGGGGCCTGAGCCCGATGACTGGTGTGCTGCTTGAACAACAAGGGTCGAGATGACATCGAGACCCGAGCGAGGCCTAAGACATAGAATACAGCTGGCACAAACTAGATGACTCCACAGAGATGGGTTGGAACTGCCCTGTCCTGCAAGTGCTCCTGTAGTGACAAAACGAACTCGCTCCCTTCACCCGCCCCCAGACATCTGTTCTGGTGTGGTGCTCGCCCCTGTGCAAACTTTCAATCCCCTCCCTTGGATTCCCGACCGCTCGCCCTTCTCCCACAACTCAGCTTTCAGAAGATTAAGCCGCCTTGCCAGCTTCGGATCTTGGTGGTGAGGTGCTTCAACTTGCAGAGACAGAGTGTAGCACCTGCAAAAACAAAACCAAATATCAGCATACAATGCAAAAACCGAAAAAAACCCAACAAAACTAGGCACATGCTGAGATAGTGCCTGAAACTCCAACCTGTCTGCTGTGGTTTCTCCCATGCCTTGACCTGAACATGTCACCCACCTGGGCCTCGTGATCCCGGGATGCCGCCTCTCGCCGCCGCAGTGCCTGTAAAACACGAACGAGGGATGCTAAGCGCCGTGCCTAAAATTCAGGGGTTACTTCTGTCCGTGAGTCATTGCTCACCTTGCCCCGCTGCCCTTCGGTCCTGGTATGTTGCTTTCCTTCCTGAAAATATACACAAAGCAAATGTTAACTTAGTCCTGGGTCACACCTCGCAGCAAAGCCGGAGGATAACCTTATAGTGCTGTTCTCACCTTGTCTGTGGCACTTCACTGTACATCTCATCCCTCTGCATCTGAAACAAAAAAGATCCAAGCCATCAAAAAGGTGCAGAATCCTACTGGTAGACCTCTGAACTGGTGGCATCCAGTTTTTCTTCCTCTTTTCACTTGGTCTTTCCGGAACTATTGCTATTTGCTATTTGTGTCAATTTACAGTTTAAGCAATTCTACAAATATGTTGTCCTAGGCTTGTGGATATGCTGGTTTAAGCTGTTCTAAAACCATCCTGATAAAATGCTTTGCTATAAAATGCTTTGCTATTTTACATTGTTTTCTTTGTACCAAAAGAATGGTGTGGGATGCTTCTTCGGTCGCTAGGTTCCGCTTTGGTAGCTACAAAAGACGTAGACCGACACCAAACCTCAGGCAAGGAGGACAAAAATCGTTGCATGGCTCGAGGCTGACTTCTCACACAACACCCCTCTGCCTCGCTCCCTCCCCCGTCGCGAACAAATGCGGGAGGA
>NW_008685542.1:0-2819 GCF_000695815.1 Acanthisitta chloris
AGGGAGGACTCTCCATCCTCAGCCCTCCCTCTGGTCTATCTGCAGAGCTTGTGGTCGATGAGGTGGAGTCCATCTTTGAGCAGTACCCGATCTGCAGCAGTGCCAACCTCTGCCAGACGCTGGAGTCAGTGCAAGGCAGGGAGAGATGAGAACAAATTCATCTTCACCAATGTTCTGGTTGGGCACTGGGCCACAGCTCACTTCAAGATCTGCAATGCGAGCAAGCTCCCCTGTGATGTGGTCCTCTCCGTCAAAGCCATGCCTGGAGAGGTAAGAGCAAGAGGTCAGGGTGACTGCTGCACTGGGAGAGCCTGCCTTGTGTCCAGATTCATTGCTTCCTCCGGCCTGGACTAGTCCAGCTCAGTGCAGGTCAAACTGCAGGGCAGAGCAGCAATGCCGGGGGGGACTTGCATTGAATTCCATGTGTCTCAAACAGGGTTTGGCTGCATCTCTGGGTCTTTGGTGGGAGACCTGAATCCTTCTGAAGGTCTCTTGGAAGCACACGGAGAGGCTGTTAGGGGCTGGTGTGCCTGGGCTCAAAGCAGAGCATTTCCTCAGGCTCGCAGGCTTTGCCTTCTCTTTAAACGCCACTTGAGGTTATTTGCATGGCTCCCCACGCAGTCCCTGCCTCCCACGTTTGCTGAGGTGGCTGCCCAGTGCTCAGAGCACGCTTTTGCACTCCTGGGCTTTAGCGCTAGGTCAGCATCCCCTGGGATGGAGGGGGTCTGCCCAGGGAAGCAGGAAGGAAGGCACGATCTGGAGCTGTTCTCAGTGACACATCTGTGAATGTGACTGAGTCATGTTGAAAGATATTTTCTCCTAACATGGCTCTGTGGGCTTCTCCAGCTTCAGAGTGACATCTGCACGATTTTCAAGGTGGATCCCGTTGAGATGTGGCTGCCTGGCTTGTCCCACTTTGCTACAGTGACCTTCTCTCCAGAAGAAGCAAAGCACTACCAGTGCACTTTCAAGGCTTCCCTTGATGTCCCGAAAAGGTAACCGACCCTGTGAAATCCTGGGGGACCCTTTCTGATAACTAACTGCCTCTCCTTTGGGAAGGCACAGACCTCTTGTTAACTCTAGCACTTTCAGTTCCCTTAGGCAGAGTCCTTGGCATGAGCTGATCTGAGAGGCAGTAACTATGAGATAGAGCAAAGCAGAAAACTGAGGGCGATAGTTTAGCTTGTGTGAGGGACTACGGGGACAGGGCAGCATTAGGTAGCCAGCTGGAAGTTACTGAAATGTGCAACAGCTGAGCTGGGGCTTTCCAAGGACTAAGGCTTAGATGAAGGGGTTTCTGTGCCAGCAAGTCAGCAGTCATCATTTCCTCCTTGTTTCTGTAAAATGAGATGATCCTGTGTGATTCCCTCAGGTGTATGATGCTGTTTTATGGTAAGGGAGTGATTGGAGCCCTTATCAAAGAGAATTCCACTTCCTCCGAGCTGCTCTTCCACGACCCTTTAGTGGCTGAATGGGAGCAAGAGAAGTCAGCTTTCTGCCCCAATAAGCAATTCCTTTTTTTGTGTCCTTGGAAATAATCTTTACTGATGGCATTGCTGGTGTATTTTTCCCTCCATGCTTTTGTCCTGTTTTCATGCTGGGCTTGTCCTTGTTGCATATGTCACATATCACGGCAGCTTAAGGGTTTTTGCCACGTCTCCTCTGGTGCCTTATTATTTACCTGCTGTACAGCACGATTCAGTTAAGTGAAATGGTTTGTCCCTGATATCCTGGGAGGTTCTGGCTCTCTGGAGCAGATTCCTCTTGGCAATGGCCATGAGTGGACTGGGAGGAGAGGGGTGGCTGTGGCTGTGTGCTGGGGTACAGGAGCAGCGGCCAGGGAAGACACAGTGCGTGGCCCTAGCCGCATTTCTTGCCCAGCGGGCAGAGTGCGTTGGTGCCAGCTGAAATGGTTTCTGTGCCTCTCCTGCAGCGATGTGAAGACCGAAGGCCAGAAGCTGAAGTTCACTGTCAGTGGAGACGGGCACCGGCCTGAGCTGACGGTGCTGTGCCCGCGCGTGTGCAGCCAGAGCGGGACCCCAGTGCTGCGCTTCAGGAGGCTCCCGCTGGGGGACTCGGAGACGCTCCCTCTGGCCCTTTGCAACGACGGCACCGTGCCTGTCCGGGTGAGGACCTGCTCCGGGAGTGCTCGGGCTGGGAACGAGTGCTTGTCCCACGGAAGAAGGGTCCCAAAACACATGGCAGACCTGGGACAGGTCTCAGAGATTCTTTGTAAGCAAATGTCTGACTCGTGCTCTCTGGAAAGGGAGCTCTTCTTAGCAATGGGATTTCTCTGGCCACTCTTTTCCTGTTCAGTTAAACACAACCCAAGAAAGGTGGTGGAGTATTTCCCCTCCCATCTCTCAACTCACATTTTGTTCTCATGTGGGTGTGTGTGATGTCCCAGTTCCATTACAGGTGCTACCGGTTTACCTCGTTATAATTAGACTCCGTTGTGGTTTAATTACATTTTGCTCATTACTTTTAGTGCTTTCTGCCCTGTTTGGCTCTATGTTAATGCTATCTAAATGCCTCTGAAGCCCTTTTTTCTGCCTGATTTCACTTAACCTTTGTGCTAAGTGCTGTGTTTGAAGCGGGCAGGCGTGCTGGGTCCCCCTTGCTGAGCCAGTGGCAGTACGGTGTCAATCCATGTGCCTTCCTGGCCTCACACCAATGTCCTTGTGCTCTGTGTTCCCTTTTCTCAGTTTATGTTACACCTGATGGATGAACAGGGAGTGTTCCTCCTGAAAGCATCAGGCGCGCCAGACTCCACAGCTTCCACCCTGCGGGCATAGGAGAGGACCCTTCCACAGGAGGTA
>NW_008685543.1:0-7788 GCF_000695815.1 Acanthisitta chloris
GCTCCTCCGAGTTCAGGGCTGTGTGCCTTGTTAAAATGAGCCAAATTCGAAAAAAAAAATGAAAAAATAAAGTGGTCGCGGGCGGTGGAGCTGCTGGAGTCGTTTTGCAGAGCTGGGTGTGAATGCTGTTGGCTGAGTAGAAGGCAGGGATTGATGATGTCCAGCTAAATGGGTGTTTGGTCAGCAATAAGCTCTCAGGGAGGACAGGAGGACAGGAGGACAGGAGGACAGGCACAGCTTCTCCATGGAGCTACAGGTGACCTCAGCACAGACCTAGTGTGCCCAAGCACAAGCCACCCCAGCAACGTCCTCAGGCAAGGTGAGGAGACAAGCCAGGCTGGGATCCACTTCCCAGCGAGCTGGAAGAGTCCCAGGTGAAGAAAATCGGTGCAATGACAGCCTCTGCATGTGCTCAGGGCACAGCCACCCGTGTACTTTGTGCCAGAGCTTATCCCTGCCCTCGCCATACAGCATCCCTGAGGACAATTTGGCACTTGAGCTTGGTGAGAACAATCCTGTACTTCCTTATGTAATCCTAGGGGTGATACTGAATGTTTGTTATGATACTGAATGAATGAACGGGATACTGTGTACGTTGGTTTTTTTAGGCTGGGGGAGATTATTTTTGTGGTAGCCTTTGCTAACAGCTTGCAATTTTAGCAGGGTGTCCCTCTGAGGTAGGCATGAACTCAATGGGTGTGCATAGAAGCTTTGGAGCTGTTGCCTCATCATACTGTAAGTATGTCCTGCACTGGGCTAAAGAACTGGAGAGGCAGCACTGTGCTCAGGAGAGAGTTGTTATCTGTTCTTCTGTGCATTTGGCCTGCAGAGATAGGGAAACAAGTCTTGGGAGAGGGAAACACCACTGCAGATGAAAAAGGGGCCAAACAGAAAATGTAGGAAGATTAAGGAAGCAAGAGTCCACAGCCACTTACTAGTGAAAAATTCAAACAATTTCCCTTTAAGATGAAAATGGTTGATAAAAGCGATTGAGTTAAACTTTTTTTTTAAATTATTTTGGTTTTGCTTGAAATTCACATGCAGATTTTCTCTACCTTGGCAGGATGCCTTTCATCTAGCAACACATCTTGGTCCTGCTTCCAAAGCTGTCTCCAAGTGGTATCAAGTCTAAGTTTGCTGTATGGGCAGCTGGTTTCAGACCTCCACTGGTAACATAAGTGTGGTGACTATGCTGGCTCTGCCTGGGGATCATCTGATGCTTTCAAACTCTAGTTAACAAAGTACAGCTTCTTAATGGCTTACAGAAATTAAGCCACATGAAAGAAAGAGTGGTTTGTTGGGTTTTCTTTCAAACAGGGCGCATTGTATGCTTATCTCCAGGTGATGATGCCTCCTGCAATGAAGAAACTCAGCGGCTGAGGTCAGTAGGATGCTTGGTATCACTTCCTTCAAGTGTGTGTACTATGACTCGGAGCAAGGGTTGGGTTGCTTTAGGCTGAAAGACCAAGCTCCTACCGCTCCTCTAAGCCTAGGCTATAACAGTCCCTCTGGAAAACTGACTTTTTAAGGATTGAGGGCAAGTAGGGAAGAAAATAATTTCACTGTTGATGCTATTGATGTAACACTAAGAGCAACGTTCTTTTCTTTTGGGGAGCTGTCAAAAGGAAGATCCAGCTCCTTGTGCAACACCTAGAGCTGAACAGCTTCTCAAGGTGCCATAGTGCAAGCGCTGGGCTCTGTGGAAGTTGTCTGTGTCCATCTTCTGGACAATATGTAATCCTTACTAACTCTCTATGATTTCATCTGAACTATTCATGATTCATTGCTTTATTTTCTTTAGAAGCTCAAGGGATCTTATGTAACTGGCCTTTTCTGCATTAGCAAGCTTTGTTGCCCACTGTTAACAGTGTGAAGGATGAGGATGATGTGGTGTGTACACACAGCCACCATGTCCCCAGTGCTGTTCTGAGGCACAGCATTTGTCACTGGCACAGATGGCATAGCTCAAAACTTGATTTAGTTAACTCTGCTTTTGGTCTATGACTCCTTCCAGCTTGGAGCAAGAGCCACTGGAGTTGTTTGAGAGTTTCTCTGAAAGAAACATCCTGCGATTCTGGGCCCTGGGATAGGGGAGAGGCCCTTGATCCCCTCAAAAGACCATTTAGTCATGGTTTCTGGACTTAGTGAAACCTTATCCCCATGTTTTCTCGGAAAAAAAAGAATTTATTAAAAAAGGTTTTCTTGCAGCTGGCATGAAGCTGCAGGTAGTGAGGCAGGGCTAGAAATGGAGCTCAGGAGGATTGGGCATTGCAGCTGTTGACCTTCCTTTCCTTGGCCTTAAAAAAGAAGAAAATCTGGCAAAACCACACAGTTGCAAGGATTCCTTACTACTTGATATTGGTAAAAGGGTTCAAAGTGACCCCCATCTCCTGCTGGTCAGCAAGATGTAGCTCAGTATCAGCCAGAAACTTCCACTCCTCTTTTGGCAGAACAAAAGGTCCTGAGTTCCAGTTGTGAAGGCAGCCTGTAACCCAGCACGGGCTGGTGGGCAGAGCCTCATTGTGCATCAAAACAGGGCTCCTGTGTTTTCTTTTGGTGTTTTTTTGCCTTCTGCTTAACCATGTTTATCCTCCTCCACAGCTTTTCTTCAAGGTGGGACACCTTAGCCTTTCCTTGGCACTGTGCAGCAGCTGCACTCCCAGAAAGGCTGTAGTGCAGGATCCTCACTTTGCAGAGGATTCAAGTGTTCTTACAAGCAAAACTCAATAAATTGCTGATGAAACCAGTACACCAGTCTTGGGTTTTGCTCAAGATCTGTGCAGCCAACCACTGCTGAGGTTGTTGAGATTTTGTCCAAACTGGGGAGGTATAGTTAATAAAGCAAGTGGAGCTATGAACGGATTCATGAGGAAACAAATCTGGTGAATTAGTTGCATTTAGGAGGACTCAGCAGGAGAGAAGAGCATTTGAGGCAAGTACTCATAATTTCTGCCTGCGATGTTTGATTGTAGCTTGTGCTCGGATAGACTGAGCAAGCAGGATCATGCTTTCGGAAAATGTCTGACTTAGCCCTATGCCCTTCTCAAAAATAGCTAAATTGGAGAAATTTCCGCACTTACAGACCTTGGAAAATTTTTTTGCCCTACATGTGGCTTTGTGGTTTCAAAGAACTGAAGAAAAGGCCACAAAAATACAGCTTGTTTTCGGCTGCTTGGCAAGGAAAAGCATCTGATCAGGTTTATTGGAACAAGTTGGCTATGGCAGGCCTTGATTGTCTGGGGACACCAACCCTATGGACTATTATTTTCACAAGTGACTTTTCTTCTGCTTTAGTGTGAGCCTCTGGATTTTTACCTCTGGATGACAATAACTTAAAGATGAGTAAATCCATTGGGTTTTTCTAACCAATTTAGCTAGGCTGTGGTCAAGTTCCTGGGCTTCACGGGAAGGTGTAAGCTGTTGAGTTCTTTGTTAAATTTCTTGGAACTTGGCAAATGCAGGACTGCACTGTGCTCAGTTGAGCCAGATAACACAACTCTTTCTTAAAGATATTTTTGCAGTCTTTACCCAAATTGTCGGTGTGCAGGAGAGGAATAAGAGGCAGAAACCAACTGGTGAACTGGCAAGCATAAGTTACTACAATACAATAGTTCATGTAGCCACCTTGTAGTGACTATTCATGCTGTAGCTTGATTTTCCTTTCTCTGAGCTAATTTTTCTGTCCAGGTTATAAGATCTAAAATATTAGGTGTATACTTGACCTGAAGCATAGGAGCATATTAAGGTACCAGAGACTATAGACTTGAGATGTTTAGGAGACCTTACCTTAGTGAGTGGGAATTCTCATCTCAAGTCTGGTCAGACCCTAAGAGCTTGCCTGGCCTTTCTCAGGCTCTTTGGGAGAGGGGAATCTTGTTATGTGCATTGCTGGAGTGTTTGTTGGGCTATTTTTATGCTGCTCATTTTTTCATATGTGCAGCTGCAGTCAAGTGCTGCTTCTTGATCCCAGACAACTGAGATTTTCCATAACCTTCAACTAAGAAAAAATGTATCTTTAATTACAGCTCCACTTCACAACAGGCAGCACATAAGAAGATTATATAAATATTATATTAAGCACATTCTTGGCAAATTGCTTGCATTGGTGTTGCATTTCTTTCCACTTGTGTCTGTGTAGTAGAAGAAATAAAAGGCATGCTTGGACCATAATGGAAATTAATTCCTCTGTCTCACTTGGGGGTTCCTCATCAATTAACTGTCTTATTTTTTTAACTCTGACATTGATTTATCTACCAAGAACCCACACTGGGGCATTTTAAAGATGAATCATCTTACTCTGGGTCATTGGTAGGTGTTCTAGATAAACCTGCATAGGTAGAATAGTTTTTTCTTGCTTAGAAAACAAAGGCTTTTGTTGTAGCTACCAGGAAACTAGCACTCGTACTATGCCTTCTAGCCACAACTGAAGTGGAAAAGGTTTCATGACCCTTCTGACCAACATCCTGAAGATTAGCTCCAACTAGATTTTGGTGGCAGTTTTTCTTAGGCTCAGCTGGTTTCACACACAGATGGGGTGGATGCAGCATTTCAAATTATTTCATTCAATTTGAATGTAATCACAGATTCAACAAATTCTATGAGCTGATTGTCAAAGCAAACTGAACAAGTCCATGAAATAAAAAGCATCATAGGTATTTGTCAATGTGAATTCATGCAGCGTGGATTTTTGACAGAAAATCTGTTCCATCTAGCTAATTTTGATGAGGTGGCAGTGATGCAGAGAGAAAGGGGTAGCTTGTTTTAGGGAGGCATCTCTACTCTAGGCCAGTGACTAGAGTCCCTTGTGTCCCAAAGAGCTGGTTTATGCAGTCAGGGAGAGCAGGCTGGTTTCAGATGACCATGTTCAATGGTTACCACCTCCACTATTTTGTAAAAAAAGACTAAGATTAAATGCAGACCACCCCCTTTCCCAGCTGCCTTGAAGACAAGGAAGCAAACACATACCTCTGTGTATATTCTGTTGATGCTTTGCACAACACACACTCCCCAGGGTATGTCGAATGCTTCTGTTCAGACATCCACTGCCATTCTGCATCTTGCGCCAGGACTGTGTATGATATAATCTGGCAAAGTCAGTCTTCCAACAACACTGCCCGTGCTGTGCTGGATGCTGTGAGTTACCCGTGTCCTCTTACTCTCTTTACAGATTTGTTGCTATGGTGAGAAAATCCAGGCCTTAAATACTGAACTCTGTTATCTCAGCTGGTATCTGCTGTGTGCAGGTGTAGGTTGGTGTGTATTAATACAAATAAGATAGTAAAGAATATATGCTTTTCAATGAGGGCAGGTTCAGCCTCAAAATTTTGGGCTTTTTTTCCCCCCTGCTTCAATTCCAACTCAGTTTGTTTTTGCTGAAAGTAACCTCAAACTCTGCCCAGCAGCAGGATTACAGCTATTCATGTCTTAATTGGGAAATAACCTGTCAAATCTAATTTTTTCTCCTGAGAAGTTACGGTCAAATGCAGGACAGTTCACACAAAATGTTTTGCTTTATTATTTGGTGTTTGCTTTAAGTCTGCACTAGCAGATTAGAGCAGAGTTTGGAGCACTGTATGGTTTCGTGCTTAACATGTCACTGGAGGAAAATGAGTTTGCAAGGTGTTTTACACAGCACGAGCAAACAGCTTCACTTGAATCACTCACAAGGCCTTACTCTGACCCTGCTCAGCCTGTTGGTAATACTCCTGCTGACTTACTAATGCCAGCACAGGACACTGATTAGCCTGTTTTTAAAACCCCAGGGTGGAAAATAACTAGGAAAGGAGTTACTGCCAAATCAGAGCAGCAGAGATGCTGCAAATAGCACGAGTATTCTTCCTCCAACAGTCCCCATGGCAGAGAAAAGCATAAACCACATGTTTCCAGGACAGAAAACGTGGAAGCCCTTGCAACCCACATACCAGCACTGCCTGTGGCAGGCCTGAAGCACTCACAACAAAGGAGCTGCTGCTGCGCCCACATTTTTGTGGTGAAAGTCCTGTTGTGGTGCCCAGCCCCAGTGCTGGCAGATTGAAGAAATTATGGAGCAAAGTAGGACAAGTTTCAAAATGCTGAGACATTTTTTGTTTATATAACCTAAAGAAGCTCTGCTGTTTGTGCTGGATGTTTGAACACTTGCTGAGAGCTCAAAATCCGTGCTTCAGGGCTTTTTTTTTTTTCAAGTAGCTTCTGAAATTGCAATCTGTTGAATCAGAGGAATGAAGGCTGATATCCCTGCTAGTGCTTGGAAACAAAGGATGTCAAGTCCAGGGCAACAGCCCTTAAAGAACATTTTAGATTTTTCTTAAATCTGTTTTCTTCAGATCTTTTCTAGAAATACCTGAGAAAGGGAAAAGTTAAGGAGTGGGTGATTTGCAAACACAAAGCCCAAATACAAAGAGGCTGTAAGGAAGAGACAGTGTAATTTTAGGTAAGTGGTAACTCAAAGATCTTGTGTTCCAGTCAGTGCTGCTCTGAGTGGGCAAAAGGTGACAGTGAGGGGTGCTTGGGGTAGAGTGTCTTGCATTCAAGCTCTGGAAATTATTTCTGTAGGAGTTGGTATTTCACTTTTGCAGCAGTAATCAGAAGTGAGCTTTGACATTGCATGTGGAAATGAAGTGGCAAGTTTTATTGAAAGTATTGACAGGAAAGCAGTGAAGCCTTGTGCACTCCCCCAGTGCTACTGGCATATATAGGGGTGTGCTTTATTCAAAGCCAATGAAATCTCTGGTGCTCTGGGTAGCCACTTGAGCTGCTCAGATGTTCAAGTGTCCTTGGAGGCAGTTTTTGTGCCACAGCCTCCTCCTCCTGCTGGTCTCCTGTTTCTCTGAGATACCTCTCTCCAAGTTCTCTTAGTTGCTACGCCTGGGTGAGCTGCTTACCTGTAAACTTTGGACACTGCAGAGCAGTGCATGTTTGGGGGTTAGGTGTGCTTTCTGTAACTGCAGCTACACAGAGTGATCAAAACCCATCCCCAGCTTGGCAGAGCACCCAGCCCTCCTCTCACTCCCTTTAGCTGCAGCATGCTTGCATGTGTACAGGGCAACCTGAGCTCTGAGGGACCAGCACTCGTGTGCCACAAACCTCCACTGCAATGTGAATGGAATAAAAGGCATTTTAAAGACCCACATGCCATCGATTTAATTTCAAGCCATATAGTTACCATGACCTGCTTTTGGGAACAATTAATTTCTTCCAAAAGAGCTTTGTATTCGAACACGAGGAGGAGGTCATCCATCACCCAGCCACAAGGGCTGCAGGAGAAGGTGTCTGGAAGGACCTGCTGCCAATACTCCTGATTTTGTCTTTATGACTTCTGTCCAAAGCTTTGGATGAAGTGAAATGCAACTGCAAAGCTTCGCTAGTAGGGTCCTAAAACAACCCCTGAGGTCTTAAAATATAGTTATCCCCTAGGTCATCTAACCATAGGTGTGAGCTGTAAATGCAGTACAAAACAAAGCAGTACCTTAGTATCTAACTAAACTGTTCTTTAACAACATGGGAAGTTTCTTTGTCTATACCTATTTTGAGGTTTTTATTCAAGAAACGAGGCAGATGAGAACTTCTCTTATTAGCTAATTAATAGGCCTCTAATTTCCTGCTTGTATCTGAAAAGCCAGTGGATTTTTTGGGAGGCCTTTCTTCCATCTGCTTTATGCAAGATTTAGCCTACGCCTTGCCCTTCAGCTAAACTACTTTAAATCCTAGTCATATCAAAGCATTTAAGGGCTTCTCACTATGAGCACCTTTGCTCCAGACTGTAAAATAATCTTTCTAATTTCAGAACAG
>NW_008685543.1:7821-14564 GCF_000695815.1 Acanthisitta chloris
ATGGTAAATTATTTGTGGAGCTATATGGCTTAAACAACCTAAACAAAAAAAATACAGTTGTTGCAATGAAAAATTAGGCAGCGTAAGGACAGTTTTAAGTGACAAAGTTCCCTTATTTTTTGAAGCAGCACATGGAAAAAGCCTAGAAATTGATTTAGTGTGAACCCTGTAACTCAGTGGACAACAGAGCTCTGCACACAGCAGGTTTCTCAGTCATCCTCAGCACAGAAAACAGGAGCTGTCGAGACAGCACCGTAAGCACACCCCACCCGAGAGACGTGGAGCAGCCAGAAATGTGAACCACACAAAGGCCCAGGGCTGCTGTGGATTGCTGCTGGCTCCTCTCCAGCATGCTCTTGCAGAGTGTGGGCTCACTCCAGCACTATGGTGGATTTGCAGAGCACCACACGTGTACAAGGCGTAGTGTGGTTTTCAGACCTGGAAAAAGACAGCCCAGCAGATGTTCGATGCTTCCAAGTTGTCTGCTGGCACCATGTGCAGTGTCTTTTAGTCTCTATTCCTCAGAGCCTGGAGTAAGACAAGCTAGATTACATGAATTCCAGTGTCTTGGGTGTCTTTAGATATGCTGTAAGAGGCAAGGACAGAGGAACAGCTACAATAAGTAGGATGACTAAAACAAATCCTCTTACATATTTAAAACTATTATTTGAAAGTGACAACCTGCACTCATGCCCAAGCTTGCATTATTTCAACAAGAACAAGAACTGCTTCAAGAAATAAGGGAAAGTCTGAAATAGGTAAGTCTGTCACTCTCCAGCCTCACTTTTCTTTCAGGCAAGCTGCAAGCCTGCAGCTAGAGACAGTTTCTGCAGGGCTTCTGTGGCTTCTGACAGTGTCAGACCCTCTGCAGCTCCAGAGGAAGCATCTCTTTCCTGATGCCCACCCAAATGCTTAGTTAACACAAAATTCTGTGCCCAGAAGAACCCCAGACCAGCCCCCAACTATACACCAGATATTCAGAAGCTGAACACTTGAAGCATATTAAATTACTTGAAGCTCCAAGCACACAGCTGTGATCCCTTCCAGGCATAAAAGACGACTTGAAATTCATGGTAGTTTTCTTTGTGTGAATAGCAAGGTGAACTTTGCTTTCAATTTCAGCATTTAATACCTGGCAAATATCAGATTCCCTGTAGCTTGGGAGGAGCATGTTTGAGTGTTCTCTAAGTTAAATCACATTCCACATACAAAAAAATACTAAGATAATATTGTTTCCAATACTTACACCCAACATTTACCAAGATATCTCTATAAGAATTAGATAAAACTATTCATTCTGGGCCAAAATCCAATTATGACTCATTTTTTTCAGGGGCCTCCAGCTTGGCAAAGAGCTTGGTAATAACCCAGAGCATGTTTCTGAAAAGACATGACTGGGGAATCCAAAGGTCTAATTGTGTGTCCAGTGGTATATTATCAGATCCTCCTCGATGTAATCAGAAATTAACAAGTTGGCTGTAGTAACTACAGAAATCAAGTGTTGGTTATCATCATTGTTGTCCATACTAATGCTGGGTGTGCCCACAGCCCAAGTTCTTGACAGGACCTTGGTGTTAGTAACTGGTTTTTGAAAAAGAAGTTGTGCCCTGGATAGATCATCTTGATAACGGATGTTTGGAAACCTTTTTGTGGTCATAGGGTTTTGTTGCCAGAACTGATCCATGTGTGCTGCCTACAGAAGCTCTCCTAGTGGTTACACAGTGCTTCTGCATTGCAGTGGCGCAGGGAAAAGGACAATGGACGTTTCTGCAGGTGTCAGAGGGAGAGGACCTCGGAGGGTTTTTGCCACATAGAAAATGAAAAGTTTTGTGCAACAGCTGAATGCGTATGGATTCATCCAAATGCAGTGGGATGTCCAGAGATCTGCCTCCCTGCCTGAATTCCTGGTAGAGGAAGCAGCTGCTTCTGCTCACAGACAGGTCCAGCAGCTGCTCTGCACAGCAACCAATGCTCACCATAGTCCTGGGGGAGAGAGGGACCTGCATGGCAAATAAGGCCTCGCCAAAGGGCCATTTGTGGGTGGAGAAGAAGGGTCTTTTTGGAAGGAGGCTTATAAAAAGGAGGGAGAAGGACTTTTTATAGGGATAAAGAGTGACAATGGGCAATGGGTTTTGTACTGAAAGAGGACAGGTTTAGATTAGATGTTAGGAAGAAATCATTTACTGTGAAGATGTTAAGGCACTGGCACAGGTTGCCCAGAGAGGCTGTGGATGCCCCATCCCAGGAAGTGTACAAGGCCAGGTTAGATGAGGCCTTGAGCAAACTGTTCTAGTGAGCAGCATTACTGCCCATGGCAGGGGGATTGGAACTAGATGGTCTTTTTAAGTCCCTTCCACCCAAACCAAGCTGTGATTCTATGACAGAGGGGATGGAGGGAAGTGAGCAGTCTAATTTTCATTTCCTTCTCAGGCCATGTTCAGGCAGGTTTAAGGTAGTTTTTCTGTCTAGTAGACATGCAGATAAGATATGGTTCAGTGAAATCTGCTGAGTTTTAACTCATTACAGGGAAAGACAGAGCCAGTGTAATCTGATTTCTCCAAATGTCTTTGCTCCATGTCTTGCTGCACCAAATCTGAAACCTTCCTGTGGCACCTGCTAAATGCCAAATGCCTGCTCATATCAACAGTGAAGCTGCTGAGAAATAGTGGTATTTTGCTACAGAGTGGTTCTGTTTTGAAAATCCTACCCTGCTCTGCTCCCAGAGGGCAAGAACCCAGGGGAGATGCCTGAACTCAACCATCAGGTAATGCTTTAGCCTGAGCTTAGGTTCCAAATGTCCCTCAGAGTCTTTTCTGTATCTATGCTCCTCTTTCACAATGCAGAGTCCTAGTTCTCGTAGCTGGTGGTTTTCCAGCCTTGGGATGGTGGCAACTATTCTCCTTTGCCGGTTTTAGATCCTCTCAGCTTCAACAGAGCACATCCCTGGCTGCTGGAAACAAGCATGAAGAGAGCTGCCCTCAAACGCAGAGCTACAGCTGCAGCAGAGTCAGACGAAAGGCCCCTCCAGAAGCCCAGAGGGTCAGCTTGCAGGGACACACACATCTGGACTCACAATGACCACAGCCACCAGATGATGGGCTGAAGCACCTCCTGGGCTCATCAGCAGCCATCCTTCTCCACTGGCAGCTGCTCCCATGCTTTGAGGCTGCCAGAGCAGGGCATAGATATAGAATCTAATAGAGTTATGGAATTATAGATTCAGAGTATAATAGTTACAGATAGAGCTTAATAGAGTTGTTAATAAACTGAACAATAACCTTTTGCACTTGTCCTGTTCTGTTTGGACAGTGTAAAAAACTCTTCTTCTCTAGTTCTGTGGCTTTAATATTCCCACTTGTCCTTCAGTGGTCTTGGCAAGATATATGTCCCAGCACAAGCATGTGGCAATGTCATAGCAGTGCCAAGAGGTCCAGCAAAGGCTGAGCTCCTGTTGGCACTGGACAGAAGGGCAGCCAGGAGCCTCTTTCTCTCTCAGGATGAGATGTTGGAAGGACAAATGATCCATGCAAGGAAGTGACTGATTTGGGTGGTGGGCAGTGGGCCACACAGCTCCTCCAGTTCTGTCTGCCTCCAATTGGCTTGGAAATACAAAGAACTGCTGTCCCCTCAGTTCAATTCACTGCAGAAGGGTCTGGCTTTTGTAACTATACTCTTTTTCAACACCCACAGACCAAGCAGAAGCAACTGATCTGCCACTATCTGAATCATTGCTGAGAGGAGCCCAGCCTGGGTTCTTAGCCCCAGAAAGTAAAGCCAGAATGAGTGTTGCATAGTGTATGCTCTGGGGATGCTGGTCCCCATGACATCTGCAAATGAGAGGTCCTCTCTTCTGCAGAGACATTCTCCTAAGCCATACCAGGAGACCAGAAGCTCACAATCCTTGGGACTCTTCAGGTGACTCAGCTGTGCCATGGAGCCATGGCTCAGCTTTTATCAAGAGTAGACAACTCATTCCCCAGTGACTGAAGGAAGAATCTCTGAGAAGAGCACCTACTGTGGTCCACTTTAGCAAAGAGGATTTCACTGAAGCATCTAAACTAGATGCTGCTTCCTGCTGCCCTTCCTTTCCACTGACTGAAGTATTCATTTCTTGGTAAAAGCTGGCTTGGCACAGGCACTGCAGAGGATGGACCATGATTTGCAGTGGTTTACATTAACCAGCATCAAAATTAAGGATGTAGTTTGCAAACCCCCAGAAAACACCTGCTACTATGCAGCACAGTTCCACCATGGAGAGACTGCCTGAAATAGGGTGAGATCAGAGAACTGAGTATGTGATTCCCCCAGCCCAAGCTGGACATCCCGATGATCTCAGCTGGACCAGGGAATCAGTGTTTCATGCCTTCCCCCAATTGCTTGAAAATCAGTATGGCTGAGTCAGCAGCCTGGGTTACAGAAATTGGCACACTTGCATATCATTTGAGGGCTGAACTGGTTTGCATATGGTCATCCAGGGGGGAAAAAAGAAATGAAGTTTTTCCTCTACTCCTCTATGCCTGGTGAGAGCTGGAGAACACACTCCCCCAGCTACAGCCACACAGGCACATCTTTTCACCCTCATCACCTCTACTCTGGTCACTCCTCATCATTCCCCATTTCTTATCCTCTTTCCCCATCATCCCCCTTTCTATTTCTTTTCCAATACATTTTCTTCTTTTTTTTTGTGGCTTCTCTGAGGCATTACACCCCCAAACCCACAACCCAATGCACAGCCCTTAGCACCATTGCAAGGCACCACTGGTGTTGCTGGGGAACCCTCCCACCCCAAAACATGCTGCAGCAGAAGACGAGATGCTTGTGGGTGCTTACTGGTTTTATTAACAGCCCCACAGTCAGGTTCCCAACACCATAGCAAGGGTGCTGGGGCACAAGGTGGTGTAACCCGGTCCATCCCAGTATCCCCAGGGTGTCACTTGGCAAAGCCCTGGGTGTCACAGTGGGGTCCCTGCCACTTGTCGTAGCACTGGCAGCTGAACTCCTTGGCCAGCCGGGAGGTATCGTCTCCAGACTCCAGGCTCTGAGCCACCAGCCAGGGCTTGCCGGCGTGCAGGTCGATGGCAAAGCGGAAGGGGTCGAGGTGGAGATAGCTCTGCTTGTTCTCCTGGCGGACACAGCGGCCCCGGCCGGAGCACAGGGTCTGACTGCACAGATCAGCGCTGGCAGTCACATTGACGACGTAGTGGCCCAGGGGCCCCTCTACATAGTCCTTCAGCCTCAGGCACATTTCCTGTAATAGCATGTGGTGTCACAGCCCTGCACAGCTGGGGAACCAGGGGGTCCCTGCAGGCAGGTCACTGTGCTACCCTCTGCACTCACCTTGGAGCTGCTGTAGTCAAGGCTGCCCCAGAGGATGATGCCAGCAGCACCCTGAGCTGCGCTCTCCCCGATGGTGTTCATCAGGTCCTCCTGCACACAAGGGGAGAGGAGAAGTCGATGGTGCCTAAAGCCCCTGAAAAGCCTCAGCAGATCTAAAGATTCCCCAATGCCAACCCATCAGCCCAAGAGGCGCCCACCGTCCCCACATCCCTATCACCTGGGAGAGGAAGTCAACAGTGCGCTCGAAGGCAATTTGGGAGTAGGGCAGGACAGAGATGCCATTGTCAAGGATGCCATGCTGAACAGCAAAAGCCTCAGCCACGCGGTGCCGGACGTAGGCGAGCACCTTGTTGGTGCCATTGAGGCGGGAGGGCAGGTAGATGCTGGGGTAGAGTGCCTGGCTGCTGCTCCAGAGCCAGGACAGATTCTTGTTTCTCTGCTGCTCCACCTCTGGGCATGTCCCATTGTAGGACTGGCTATCAAAGTCATTGTTGTAGCAGCTGGGGAAGCCATAGAAACCCCAGTAGGCATTGGAACGGAGGCTCTTGCCCAGCCACAGGGTCTTGTTCATGAAATTGCAGGCACTCTCCTCAAACTGCAGCTTAGCTGTCTCATTCACCTTCTTGGGGGGCCATTCTGGGTGCTGCTGCTGCACCAGCTCCTCAGATTTCTGCTGGTAGATCTGCATGGTGTCCCAGTTGTTCTCCCAGTCAATGACAGCCAGCCCACTGTAGGCAGGGCTGGGCAGGGTCACCTTGATGTCCTGGGTGGCTTTGTGGAGGTGGGTCTCCAGGCTGGCATTTTGGGGGAGCCCCCCATTCACTGGCAGCCCCTCAGATGTGTAGTAGGGGAAGAGACCCAGCTCATCGCTGTAGAAGAGGGTGATGTCCTGCCCAGCGAAGGACTGCTGGTCATTGGCCAACACATCGAAGACCTCCAGGTTGAGGGTGACATTGTACTTCGTGGCACAGCGCTCGGTGGGGATGTTCCAGACGGTGACGAAGGGGCGGTTGACAAGGACCGGGCCGGGCCCCCCAGTGTGGGCTGGGGCCGGCAGGAGAAGCAGGAGGACCCAGCAGGGCCACGCCAACGCCATGGTGCTGCTGGGCTCAGGGTGGGTCCTGGAGCTACCTGGGGACAGCTGATGTAGGCTGAGACCTGGGCAGACTCTGATGCTTTTATCCTCAGTCCAGGACCGGTGTTAATTCACAACCCTCTTCCCGAGCGGTGCCAGTCACCCAGGGTGGCCTCTCCCAGCTCCTCAAAGTCCCTGAAGTTATCGGCAGCTGGAGCCCAGCACAGTGGCCCCGGAGTGGGGACAGCAGCGTGTCAGCCCCGCTTAATGAGCAGCGGCAGCGGGCGGGGAAGGAATGCGGAGAGTCAACACCCCATGACGAGCCGACGGT
>NW_008685544.1:0-2847 GCF_000695815.1 Acanthisitta chloris
CACCTTCCTTCCCCACACAGTTCTTGGCACAACTGGGGGAGGGTGGAAATATAGAAAAGGTATTGAGGGATGACAGAACTATCATAGGACTGTTGGGGTTGGAAAAGACACTTAAGATTGAGTCCATCCATTAATCCAGCACAGCTTGCATGCATGCAACCAGTCCAGTCCAGGTACAAGTGACAGCAGAATTTATGTTCAGCCTCTATAGATCCACAGTAATGCTGTGTTGCACAAGGAAAAACACTATTTCTGGTCAAACAGGTCCAGGGACTGTCCCACAGTTGGTGGTATATATACTCTCCTTGGTCTCCTTCCTTTGTTCTGCAAGTTTAATGGTGCTACAGATTCAAAAGTGCAACATAAACATAGCTTAACATCCAATACAAAATTTGCTTTAAATGACAAAATTGCTGAAGCAATTTTAAACATTTTCAGAAGCTAATGTTGTTCAGACAGACAAATCTGGTTTTGACATGCACCCCCAAAATAGCCATGTCAGACTCAGAATTTACATCTACATAAAGAAGGTTAATGAACCAGGCAAATTGTACTGCACAGGAAACAAATGCCAAATATTGCTCTTAGCTTTTTCTTGTGAGTCAGTGGCTGCTCTGGGAATGGGAGGACTAAAATAAATAGAACCATATAGTGCAGTGGGAACATTCCAAAATGCCATGAAGCTGTCAGTCTGCATGTCAGAATCAATGTGCAAGTTTGTCAAGAGAAAGGTAGGGTGAATTTGGAGCTTTATATAGTCACCATCTTTTACAGTTTATTAGCAGTAATGGGAGGAAGGCCACCTCAGAACTGAAATCAAGGCTCTTCATTCAGAGCTGCACTGTAATTACCTTTCCATGTGAAATTTGTAAGGAATGCATATTCATTTATGTCTGGAAAAGAAGAATTCTAGTCAGAGGTGACAAGACAATTCAGAGTATTTGAAGATGCTCAGGGCTCCAATCAAGACTTGGAAGCATTAACAAGGTTCGAGGGAAGGGGTGGGGATTGAGAAAGCAGAACAGTTTTGACTGATACTGACAGGAACTCCATAAGGCAGCTACTATGAAGAATCACAGAATTCCTAGGGCAAACCCTGAGGATCCAAGCTCAGTTTTGAATCAGCTGTTTCAGAGAACTCCCATAAATTAGATGGCCCTTGATAGGCCACCAAAGGTCCAGTTGCACAGCTGCTTTAATGAGAAACCTCCCACGAACTGTTGGTGTCTCAGTTGAAGCCTCTATGTAAATCTTTGCTTGCTTTCTTTTCTTTAATAATGTCCTGCCAATCTCAGGTGGATTTTTGTTCCTCTCAGACAGCTACTTCTCAGGTCTGTTCACAAAGAATACGTAGAGATACAGGAGGCTTTGCTCTATATGCACACACAATTAAATACATCTCTTCACTTTAGTCCCATTTTCTTTGCCTGCTGATTATCAGGTACACCTCATCACCTTACATCTGTATACAAAAGTGTCTGCAGGTACTAATTATACATTCTTCTAATTTAATAGGAGGTTTTCTTCAACTATTAACTCCCTGATTCCCAGACATTCAGTGAAGCACCTCAGAACCATGGTCATGTTTGAGGGGTGACTGACAGTGGGGAGATTTCAGCTGTGTAGACTATATGTTCTTAGATATTCAGAAATATTTAACAGGATTCAGACAGAACAAAAGTAATGTGAGGACTATAAAAGGTCAAATTTGAACTTGACTTTCAGGGTTCATGTAAATAGACCTGAGCAACAGACCCATACATCTAATTTTTGTGAGTGGCCTTGGAATGAAGTTGCTTTTGTTGTGTGAACTAGCTGGTTTGGGATTTTGGGGTGTGTGGGGGTTGTTCGTTTTTATATGAAATATGATTCATCTCAGATCCATTGATCTGTAAGATTTTTCTACAAGTCTTCCCAAAGGTCTGAATCAACTCTTATTTTACTACATTTAGGTATATAGGAACTCAAAGAAAATCCAGGTCCCATTCTAACTTGTTTTGACTACTAACATGAAAGCTGTGGCCCTGCAATGTCAGTGAACTGCTGCAGACATCAACATCCCTGAATATCTATAGATACATACAAGTCCAGAACTCAGAAATTGCTTTGAAGTAGAACTTCATACATATTTGATCCAATTAACTCCATCTATTTAATGTTCAGTACAAATATAAGATTTTTGGAGGACTACAGCTAATTAATGTTATTTCTACACAGAGTTTTTTGACTATTTAGCAGCAGAGGTTTTGGAGAAGTGGGAATAAAAAGTCTCTTTAGTAGTTATCACTGGTTGCATTTCCAGTTGACACCTGCATTTCGGTATGTCCAGGTGTATCAGTGAGTGATCTCCAGCAGCATTCTCTGAGAAGACACCTTCAGTGAAGGCCAATAAATTAGTGCTGAGTACCTCAGCACTCACAGTCTGGCTGCAGAACCTACCTCCACAGCTCATGTGGATAGCACTGAATATACTGAACCTTGCTGGATACTTAATGAAAAAGAATTTTTCTTGCAATTTCTCTGTAAAGACAATAACTATGTTCCTTGCATCGTGGGTCAGGTCCAAGGTAACCTCTCTGGACCCCCTGTCCTCCAGTTTGGTTACTGAACTCTGGGGACAAACTGAGTTTGTGTTGGGGTGTGCTGCCACCTAATGATACAGAAACCAAAGCTTTGGATGAAAAGACTCTGAACTGCATCAAAAAGGTGCAGCTGCAGAGAGGACATGCAAATCTCATTACTTGAACTGGTGCATGTCAAGTCCATGTAAAGGACTAGGAAAAGCTGATGGCAGAACTGGCCAAACCGTAGGTGTGCAGATAGGGTTTAGATCCAAAGCCATGGGTT
>NW_008685544.1:2870-6551 GCF_000695815.1 Acanthisitta chloris
AGGTGTCCCCATTGCACCACCGAAATGCTGTTCAAAGGTGTGTTTCTGGAGCACCTGAGAGCCTGAGGCTACCCCAGAACTCCACTGTGCCACCCTGAGAGGGGAAACCTTCCCCAGGGACTCCCCTGCAGCACTGCACAGCTCAGGGCTGGGCAGCCACTGCAGACAGCTCAAGCTGCTTCCCCCGATTTCAGCTCTGACATGGAACTTTCAACTGGAGGAAATCTAATTTTTAAGTCAGATTTCAGTCACTGTTTTTTTCTTGATACGAAGAAACAATACGTTTCAGCTGATTGCATGTAAAAGCAGAATGGTGTCTGCTGCAGAAAGCAGCACTGCTCTGTGCAAAAGAGCACTAGTTCACTGAGTTTAAGACTCAGACAATTCTGCTAGTCCATAATAGTTTTTTTTAGTAATCAATCCAGAGAAACAGAACCAGACTTGCTACCCGCAAAGCTGCATCTTCACTCCATCCTACCTACGTATTCCTTCCCAAAATACAGCTTCAAATAGCATTTGATATTTTCACACAAACCCCCCAAACCCTACAAAAGTACAGGCAAATTGAACTCCTGCAGCTGAATAGATAAAAGCTAGCATTAGCCTACCTTGATACACCAACTCAAAGGACACTCCAGCACGTACAGGCGAGTGATATAAAATAGGACTACACCAGATTAGATGTTACAGTTCCCAACAAGAACATACAAGGCTTTGCAAACATGTGCTGAAAAAATCCTTGAATTCCAAAAATTTTAAGCCACCTTCCTTCAATCATTCAAGCAATTAGGAGTTTTAAAGGAACAACAGCACTGCAACACATGGAGCAGACCTACAATTGAAACTGCATGGCAGATAATACAAGAGCTTGTGAAGGCTGAGCTTGGCAAGGGTGGGAATAACAGAGGAACAACCAGCACATTCTGTTAGCCCAAATCCTGCAACAGTTTTGCTGCTTCAGACCATGGCACACAAAGTCCTCCAATACAATCCAGAAACACATGAAAAACCACAAACTCCAGAAGATACAAACACTAGAAAACTAGTTGAAATAAAACTCTGTCACCTGTCCCACACTTTACAGCTTCTACTTTCTGTGTACCCAAGAATGGGAGAGTCCAGGTGCTACATTCACAAGCTCAGCTCCAACAGCCAGCCATGCAGTGCTCCCACTATACTTCTTTCCACTTCTTCCCAGAAGCAGCTTCTCCCTGCCTTCTCTTATATCACTTCCCTTTCTTTCCCCATCATGGTCACTACTCTTAATTTATCCAATCAGCTAATAGCCTCCAACACTTTTCCCTTCTATGCCAGAAGCAGAGGCTTCATTTGGAGTTGTGTTGAAGAAGTAAAATTATAGAATGATCAAGGTTGAAAGAGACACTCAAGATCATCTAGTCCAGCTGTCCACCTAGCACTACCACTGTAACTGCTAAATCATCTTACCCATCACCATATTCAGCTGCCTCTTGAACACCTCCAGGAATGGTGATTTTGTCACCTCCCTGAACAATATTCCAGTGCCTGATCACCCTAACAGAAAAATATTTTTTTCTAATGTCCAATCTGAATCTCCCCTGTCTCAGCTTAAAGCCATTTGCTCTTGTCCTCTCACTGCAGGCATGGCAGAAGAGACCTTGATCCCACCTCACTTTAACCTCCTTTCAGGTAGCTGTAGAGAGCCATAAGGTTCCCCCCTGAGCCTCTTCTCAAGACTAAACAACCCCAACTCCCTCAGCCATTCTTCCTAGGACATGTTTTCTAGACACTTCACAAGTCTTGTTGCCCTTCTCTGGACTTGCTCCAGCACCTCAATGTCCTTTTTGAAGTGAGGGGCCCAAAATTCTATGTGCCTCACCAGTGGCAAGCACAGGGGGACAATCATATCCCTAGTACTACAGGAGCAGTGAGCCCAAAAGCTTTGGGAGGAGGACTCAAAGGAGACTGTGTCACAGGAACCCAACAGGTTTTCTGTAAAGTCTGAGGCAAAATCTTGTCTAGCAAGAAGAGACTTATAAACATGATCTGGGCTGGGTATCTGGGAATAATATCTAAAAGTAAGCAGCAAAAATTAAAAGCTAGTTGAAGTGTCACTTGTAATACATCATGCTTTCATCCCTGCAGATAACACATGCAGAGCAGTTGTCCCTTGCTTGTCTTAATGGTCTATTCAGGTCTTGATTCCTCCTTAGTTACCTGGTCCTGCATTCTTTGGCTTGTAATTTTTGCCTGCATTTCAACACAGCAAAAGTAATTTCACAGGAGAAGAAAAGACACCAAACCCAAGCAAGCTGATAAAGCTCAAAATAATTCCTGGACATGTTAAAGTTTGTACATTTGTTCTTCAAAATTAATTTGAGGGCAAGCTAAGGGTAGGGCTGGGTCAGGAAGCCACACAGAGTTTCAGCATGCCTGTTACACAGCACTCAGAGCAAGGCTGTGCTCCCCAGCAGCTGCTGAGCCACTGCCAGCACAGCTCAGCTCCTGCTGCTGCCCAAACCCTTGTGCTGATTCACAGATGGAGGGGTGGAAACACAACACAACCCTGACATCCTCCAACACATAAAGCCTGCTCCAAATGCATGAGGCCTGTGAAGACACAAGGGGTACTATGCCTTGACTGTGTCCCTTTACCATGCTTGGTGTTGTCACAGTACGTCCTACCTCTCATTTGTGTGTGTGAGTGCCAGGGCTTCCTGACACCAGTGCTAAATTCCACATCACTGGCTGCAGCCAAACTTAGCACTGGCCCTGGAGGTGTCTGCCTGGATAGCTGCTGTTTGCTCTTTTGAGCATGGCATGCCTTAATTGCAGACAGTTTCTAGCCCTTTGGGAAGAGGAGAGGAAAGAGTCATCTGTGTATAGTATGGTAAGTAAGTGGGTGTTTTCATTTAAAGAAAAAGAGATCAGCCTGAGCTCTCAGTGTTCTCACAGGAAGTTGTACAATAATACATCAGAAAAGCTGCTGCACCTCTTCCAGAGTGCTGTGGTAAGTACTGGGAATGGAGAGGGGACTGGTGGGCTGGATTAACAGCCAGCTGATAGAAACAGAAACCTTTCCCTGATATTGTGTCAGTAACCATTTATAGAAAGGAACTCTTGACTACCTTTGTGCTTCTCTTCTTGCTTACTTGGAACACCACAGCAGCAAGGACTCCCACATTTTAAAAGCCGTGGAGCTCATCATAAAGTAGGAGGACCTTCTCCATCAGCAGTCAGTAGTATCTTTTGAGAAACAGGGGCTTGGGTGAGGTTTCTAGCATGAGGTATAACAGTATAAGTACCCAGGAGTGGGTTTAGTCAGAGAGGAAGTGTCAAAATCCATAGCATGTTTTCCTTATTCTAGCCATACTTGGTTAGTTAAGATGAGAAACAGCCTTCAAGAAAAGAACTTCATTTCCTCTGTTACAGGGCATATAATACATAATAGGTGGCCTCAGAGTAGAATATCAGAATTTTTCATCAGTGTGTCATATACTAAAGCAAGAATTTTCCCCTGTATGTGGGCTGCTGACATAAAAAGGAGTCGTAGGAAAAGTTTGGTTTGGAAAGGATCTTAAAGCTCATCTCATTCCAACCTCTGCCATGGGCAGGGACACTAGACTGTGTTGCTCCAAGCCCCTTCCAACCTGGTCTGGAACACTTCCAGGGATGGGGCAGCCACAGCTTCCCCGGGCCGCC
>NW_008685544.1:6757-30553 GCF_000695815.1 Acanthisitta chloris
CCCCAGCTCTCCCAGCCTGGCTCCAGGGCAGAGGGTCTCCAGCCCTCTCATCACCTTCATGGCCTCCTCCAGACTTGCTTCAACAGCTCCATGTCCTTCTTATGTTGGGAGGCCCTGGAGCTGAACACTCCAGGTGTACAGAAGTGTATAAAAGCATGATATCATTGTACAAAGGATCATTAAAGGGACAGAGCATTGGCCTGTGACTGAGGCCATGGGTGGGAGGTTATTTCAATCCAGCATAACATCTGTAGCAGCTGGAAGATGTAATTCTCCTTCCAGCACCAGCATCTGTATGGCCTGGCAGGGAGCTGGAGGCACTGAGAGCTAACCACAGGCTTGTCTTGGGCAGTTTCATCCTGAGCAGTTCCTGCAGCTGCTCTCTGCATGGCTCTAACACTGTCAGGACACAAACAGGCCCCAACAAAACCAGCCAGAAGTGGGGAGGGGGAGGAAGGTGGCACCTGGACTGTGTTTTTCCCTTGCAATGTGAATTTATATTAAATAGCAGAGGCATGAAGTTGTGAGATCAGGGAACTTCACTTTGTTTCACTCACAGATTTACTGGATGAGTTTAAACAAGTTGCTAAATCTTTGTTGTTTCTCGGTTCTCCATTTAAAATCAAGGGCCATGTCTGCCCTAACAGGGTACTTGTGATTATTTAATTTGTTAGGGGAGTGTCATATAAAATACATCAATATAAACTAAAATACACAGAATGGGGTTTGCCCATTTCCTTTAATTTTTGAAAACAAGTAAGTAGATGAAATCTTGTGCCCTTCAAAACCAAACAGAATCTTTCTTTGTGTAAAATGTTACATAAACCTTACTGGTTGTTCATTTTTATTGTATTATTTTTAATAATACTGCAGGTATTTCAGAAAAGAGCAGTATTGTTTCTACTGCATAAAAAAATCATCAACATATAGTTGGGTTTTTTGCATTTCCCCCCCCCTCATATTGTTTCAAAAAACCCCAAACAAGACACGAATACTAGTAGGAAATTTTCCCTCCCACCTCCCTCCCCACAAAAGAAAAATTATTTTAAAAAATCAGTAAAGTGTTAAACAAGTCAGATATTAACCACACACACGTACAAGCACAGCACATCAGTAACACTGTGGAATGCTTTAGACCATGCCAAGCCCTATGTATGTGTATAAAGCCACAGGTGAAATGGTTTGTAGCAGCAGAATAGGAAGCATGTTCCAGGCAAAGTACAGCGTTCCTGTGGAGATTTTTGGATGAGTACAGCACTCCAAAGAACATGGACAAGCTACAGTGCACATGTCAAGTTTCCCTGTTCCAGCAGCATGTCCTGATTCGAAGGGCAACCTCGACTTAGGGGGGTTCCTTAGTGGCACAGGGATGGCCAGTGGAGTGATGGGGCACCTCTGGCACACTGGACTGCAAACATTCCTGAGGAGTCCTCATGGATGAAGGGAACATCATTGAAATCAAGGCCAAGTGTAACCTAAGGTGCATCTGCATTTACACATCCTTCACTGATAAGAAAACAGTGGGAGGGAACATATGTGGCTTTGGGGCCTTAGCTCTGCAACTCTGGTGGGGGGAGAGAAAGACCAGGAAGGGACACTGAATCAAAAAATATTTATGAGTCATTGGGACTTCCAAAAATGGAAACTCCTAGATTTTGGAGTGGACATTGTCTCAATCTGTAGTTTTCAGTTGCTTCATTGAATGCAACTCAACTTTGGTTTCAATTCTGGGAGCATTTGTCTTCCAGTTCCATCTTCCCCTGGAACTGTGTTTTTCATTGGTAACCTCCAGCTCCCTCTGAGGGAGGCCAGTGTGCACAAGGTGATGGTTCTGTGCTGTCACAAAGGCAGGTTCCTTCTAAATGTCCTGTCCTAAGCACCTCACAACATAGGCATGCGAAGGCAAGCAGGACTTAAGAGTATTTGAAGTAGAATTGTGGTAGAAAAGTTCTCTCTTAGCCGTCCACCTTGCCACACCCCAAAAAAGTACAAATAAGATAAAGTAAAATTAAATAGATCTATTAGATTTAATGATATGACTTGAGACAAAGAGATTCTATGAAAATGCTTTTTAAAGAAGTAACTGTAAGATCTCAAAGAAACGTTGACTGCATGTACAGTTCTAGCCAATATTAAGAGACACAGTGACAGTATTCCTCCACAGGTTTCTCATACAACCATTAAATAACAAAAACAGGACAAGAAAAATTGTCCAAAACAAATAGTAGTGTTTGGAATATTGTCAGGGAAAAAAACGAAACCAACCCAAGAGAGAGTCTAGAGGTTTTGGTTCTGGGGCTAACACCTGCACAGCCCATGGAACAACCATCTGGCAGTTAGATTCACATACAAAATCAGCTTTAAATCAGAGGGAGTCAGTTCTGACAGATGATAGAATAAAAGGGCCTGATATCACAAACCCAATACTGCTGCCTTTGTGACACAGAGAAGTCACAACATCCCTGCCTTAATTCTTTCACCTGCACCATATAAAAATGACCTCCTGGAAGTCTTGCAAAGATAAAGGACCACTACTCCAACCTTCCACTAAGAAAGCTCCTACTCTGACTTCAGTGCAAGCCTCAATACCATTCAGGGTAGAAGAATCAGTACCTAACCTGAGGGTATTTAGAAAGTGCCTGGAAGAGGAATCATAGAATATCCTCAGTTGGAAGGGACCCACGAGGATCATCAAGTCCAACTCTTGGCCCTGCACAGGATAGATCCAAGAGTCCCACCTTGAGAAAAGCTATGTAGTGCTACACATTGCCATTGCAGGATTCTTGATTTCGTTTGAGGGCAATGAGTAGTCGTGCAGAAAGACAGACTGGCAAACAGATAAAGTGAGAGCCAGAGGCCACAATATGCAGAGCTCTAAACTTGTTCTTTTTTTCCTTGAAACATCTCCACATCTATAAAGTAACCCTGAACTCCTATTGTATGAGCAAAGATAAGCACAGTTCACTCCAGGAAATGGGAAGTGCCAGCCAAAATGAAGTACTGGCACTAAAGAAAATGAAAAGGTTTGAGGGGTCTCTTGAAGCAGCGTACATCCTCTTAGAGACCATTAACTTAAAGGAGCAGCAAAATACAGAGCCCTTCAGAAACAGTCTCTATCTAATCTCCAGAAAAACTGTGACTCAGAAGTGAGCCCATTCCACCACAGTTTTAGACCTGTTGAAGCCAGCAGAGGGTGGAGGGAAGGCAACAAGAGCAGCTGAGGCATCACAGAACTCATGCTGGACGAAGAGCCTTGGCAGAGGCAGGACTCAGCCCATCACTGCCCTGGGCTGGGCTGGGTTGTGTGGAGCCAAAGCCACTGCCCTCGGCTGGGAAAGGTCCCACTGCGTCCACTGGGCTCTGGATCCTGCCACAGACAGACAGCAATATGCTACAGCAGTTACAGGTCACTCCCCCATCCCCTCACCATTTCTCCCAAAACAAACAACAGGACATTCTGGTCCCCTTTATATACATACATGGAAAGCTGAAATGGTCTGAAATGCTTACAGGTTAGAATGCAGAGATCTATACAACATTACACCTGCCAGAAATCAAAGTAGAAAAGTTTTACAGCACATTATACAGGTCCCTCTAACTTCTAAAAAAACATTTACTGAAATCACCACATTACAAGAAGTCATCACTAATAGACCATATAATACTATTTCTTTGTCTTTTACATAATCATTACTCGTATAGTAATTTAAAAAAATCACTTTTAAACAAGTATACAATTTTCACTTTAAAATTAACTGGTTAATAAAATTTTGTGCAAAACAAGCCAGCCTCTATAATTAAGTGAATTTATTTATTTATTTATACAAAAAGATAAAACAAAAAAGATAGTTCTTTCAGAAATGTGTCTCCTTTTCTGTAATGGTTGCAATGGTGCCGTCTCCTTTCAGTTTGGCATCGCAGTCATTTATTGCTGCAAGGTAGGCTCCTCCTCCAAGCTTCCCTCTCATTTTCAGATCTGGGCTAGGTGTGATCAACTTCCTGAATTTCTAGAAAATTTGAGAAAATGGAAATCATTATTTTTTTCTTGGCCACAGACACACATCTCATAAACAGAGTGATTACAAAAGCCTTTTCTCTTGCATGTCTGCTTCTTGTTTCCCTGTTACAGGCACATCCATGGGCCTGTATGCTGCACAATTCTGGACAAATCCCTCTAGACCAAAGGCTAGGGAATGAAGGCAAAGCCAAAGTCAAAGTGAATTCTCATTCTGATGTACAGCAACATGCCCTTCCATGAAGAAACTTAGCACAATGCCTGTTGTATGGGTATATTTTGTTTCTCATGGCACAGTTGAAGGGTGTGCACTGGACAAAGTAACTAAACATGAGGCTGCCAAAGCCTATTAAGCTATCATAAGGAACAAAAGAAAAATATCCATGCTCATCTGAGAACTCTCTTCTCTATCAATACCGTCTGTAGCAAAGCTGCTGCTCACAGCCTGTGGAACAGAGATGCTGCAGGAAGAAGCTTCCCAAGAAGCTCCCAACTGGGATAAAAAGATCCTCTCATTGTGGATATATGGAAAGATAACAGCCTGTCAGCAGTGCTGCAGACTACACACTTGAAAGTCTGCAGAGAGAGGCAAGGGTGATGCATTAAGGAAATATTTCATGTTTAGATTGGTGCAAATTTCCTTTTTTTTGACACACTAAGAAAACTGTATTATGGACAATTAATTCTTTGTTTATATACCCACAGTAAAGATTTTTCCTAGGTAGTCTCCAGGCTGTGTTTTATCAGCTGAATGCAGTAATTGCAATGGAGACATAACTAGGTTTTTCGGCAATATGAGAAATCCTAAACAGCTGAATAAGTTTACATACTTGTTTCTTCCATTATTGCCATCTTCACTGTCTTTCCTCGAACCTCCCACAGAAATGAACAACTTTTCAAGTTTAAAGATCATACACTTAATGATCTTAACCTCAGCCTAGACCTGAGCTAACCTGATATCAAATGTCAGTTAATTGCACTGACTATCTCTCTATTTGCTGCTAATTTCTCACTTTGAGAGCTGCAATCGGGAAAACTGTGCAGAAAGCACACGTGAGCGTTTGCTACCCAGCTCCTGAAGGAAAATCCTGGCAGCATAAGCATTAGTTACCAAAACCATGGAAAGAAGGCAGCTGACCTGACCTGACCGAAGGGAATGGCTGTTACAAACCTTGGGGGATGTAGCTGAGGTTACAGACACTTGAAGCTATAAATCGAGCTTGAGCAGAGCACCTGAAAGCTATAGTTTTGGTTTATTTACTCCAGGCTCAAGTCAGTGAAGGCAAAAAACCCCAACAGGAATTAAGAAGAACAGAGAAAGTTCAAATCCCTCTTTCCAGCAGTGATTGTGAGGCCTAACCTAGGCTACCACTGGAACAAGGATGTGGCATTGTTGCTTTGATTAAACGGTGCTTAGTCTCAAGTATGAGGATTCACACTCCCATCCCATTTTTTTTCAGCATCATTCATCTGAAAATATATCTCACCTCCATGAAAGTGCCTTCTGTCTTCCACAGCTTAATGCAGATCCACAAAGGGATACAGACCATGGAAGAGAGTGCCATCATCCACCCGATGCCGTAGCCCCAGTCAGGGTATATATACACATTGTTGTATTTTAGAGGTTTGTATTTCACCAGGAAAAAGATGAAGATTCCCTGAAACAAGCAGAGATATTATTAGTAGTATTTGAGAAACCCCTGACTGTAAGAAGAAAGTGACTGAGTGTTTAGGCAAGGCCAGGCTCCCTAGGGAGGGAAAGCAGAGGTAAGCTCTTCAGTCAGAGAAAAAACCCAACAGCAATATCTTCTTTTATGTACAGCTTAAATAACATGTCTCAGTGGCTCCCACAGAAATGAACAACCTTTCAAGTTTAAATCCTATTTACCTCTTGATGACAATAAAACCTGCACTTTGATGGCAAACAGTACCTGGGCAGGAAAGATTAAGTCTTGCTACCGTGAACCAGCTGTGATTAAGTCTCACAAGCTGCATTCTCTCCATCCTGTCAGGATGAAAAAGGAAAGCCAAAATTTTCAAAGTTGCCTTAATCCACTGTGTGTATCTGCAGTTCTGCAGGCCAACACTTTCATCCTCCCAGAAGCTCAAATAGATCTGTCTAAATTTGACAGGTGTCTAATCAAGCAGTTTGGACCATTTAAATTTATGAAATACAAAAAAGCTACCACATACTTCTCTCCAAAGTGGTGAAATGAGTGTACAAGAATAAGAGATATAAAGTTGATTTCTTAGCTGGTGGAAATGCGTCTGAAATCTTCCCAAGCTTGTAAATGGACTGGCAGAGCTCAAGGGAACCTGAATCTCCAGGGGTCCCAGCACTTGTGGGTTTGCAGCTGCTATCATTTGCATATTGGACAATTGGTAGGTGTTAGCATAGTTTAAGGGCAACCTGAGCATGCTTCTTTTGTAACTTTGTCCCCATTCTGCAGCCACAGCAGATGGGCAGAGCTGACACCAGTGCTGCTAGCTTCTGCTAAGACAAGTTCCTTCCCCTTCTTCATGCATATGAGATGGGCTTTTGGCCTCTTCTACTACTTTTGCTAGAAGTAAAAATGCCCTGTTTCCTTTGAAAAACATCTCCTTACCCAAAGAGAGAGGAGAAAGGGGACTAAAGCAGCAAGAGGACAAAGACTGGAAGAGCTTGAGTTATGCTGCATACACACAAGGTGTACTAGCAATGCAGTGAAACAAACCTCCACTGTATTGGCAAATGTTCATTTAGGGCCCTGGGACTATTTTTTCCTATGATTGTACATACTAAGATTTCTCACAATTCACAGAACATTTAATAATTTGTAGAGGTCCTACAGAGTGGGCTTGATTTGAAATATGTGCTACAAATCCAGAGGTGTTTTACTCAGCTATTAGCAGCAGCAAAAGTATAAAAATGTGCACGGTAAAACCTCTTGATGTCTAAAACAAGTGATTTGGATATTTTGTACTTACTGCACAAATACCTGGAGTTAAGACCATCCAGCACCATTTAATCAATGACAGGGGTTTGTACCCAATCATATCTTCAATGTTCTCATAAAAGCGATTGCTGCCTGCCCCAAAAAGCAAAGGAAGAGGAGATGTAGAACAGACATGTAAGAGGTGGTACAGATCAGTATTTAAAACAGCAAACAGAAAACCATAGTCCCTGACAGTGCTGTGAAAACTAATGAGACAAACCTCCCTGCTGTCTGCTCCATGCTCGTGGCAGAGGTTGCTGCCTACACCTGTGTCTGACTAATATGAAGAGCAGGGAGGAGTGGATGAGCTGTCAGACAGAAAGGGCTTCTGGTCAGGAACAGTCTGAACAACCCCAGCTAAAAGTTGTGTATATATCTATATCTATATCTATGTCTATCTATCTATATATCTGTGCTACAAGCTGATGTGTGAACCCCTAGATGCACACATGTGATCTGTCCACCCTTTGCAGGCAAAGGTTGCAACTGTTTGAAGGTGTAAGCCAGAGCATTCCCAGCACTGCCAGGGTTTTCCCTTGCCAGACAGAAACAGCAGAGCAGGGACACCACTGTGTCCCTTTTGTGTTAATGAGGCACAAACTCCAGCTTCCCTGGGTTTTTCTGGGAGGGTCAGTAGTGGAAGGGAACATGTCCTGCACAGACCACTTGTGAGAGAAATAGACTTATGGCCACATCTACTCTCCAAGGCACCTAAGGACTTCCATGTGAAGGATGGTGGAGGTCACTCCTGAGTAGGACCGAGGGGGCAAAAATAAACATGTATTCCATTATCTCTGTTATTGAGACTGGGGAAAAAAAGGCATTCAATTCCTGAATTTAGGCATGGGAATGTGGAAGGCTGTACTCTATAAGGCTACACTTAAGATTTCACTTTGCTTTTATGCAAATAGAAAACTTTCATATAAAGTGAAGACCAGAGCAATTTTCAGCCACTCACCATACACCCAGCCTATGCAGACACATTCAAATATGGCAACAAATAGAAGGCACATGCCACTAGCTGCATAAGAGTCAAACAGCTGAAAGACATGTGGAAGGCTGTACTCTATAAGGCTACACTTAAGATTTCACTTTGCTTTTATGCAAATAGAAAACTTTCATATAAAGTGAAGACCAGAGCAATTTTCAGCCACTCACCATACACCCAGCCTATGCAGACACATTCAAATATGGCAACAAATAGAAGGCACATGCCACTAGCTGCATAAGAGTCAAACAGCTGAAAGACATACATCCCACCCTGGAAGACAAAAACAGAAAAAGGAAAAAAAAAATATTGTGTTGGCACCAGTGGGAATATTTCATAGCAAATATGCTTTAATTACACAGTCAATCTGTTGGTTCCCTGGCAATCTTCCTACTCAAGTTGGTTCCTTCCTGAACAAAGATTATTCATTTCTCAGTGATTTCTTATTGTGAAAGATTTTTTATTTTTAACTGTGCATTTGCTCTAGGGTAGTAAATCTGGAGTGGAGAGAACTACTTTTGACTTCTTTCCAAAATGCTCTCCCACCTCCTTGCTTTTCTTAACTTCATTTGTTATCACATCAAGCTGCAGGCATCCACGGGTGTTTCTGGTCCCCAGATCTCTGCACATGAAAATGCACAGCTTTGGTTCTCTGTCTGTGCTATTAATATGTACAAGAATTAGTTAAAATGTGGTCAAAGAAGGCAAAATCTGTACCTACTAGAATCACTTTCCGATGGTTTGGGGACTGTAAAATGAGTAAACTGACATACAAAGTGTGAATGTAGCTCACAGCCTTTAAGCCACATTTCTGAAATGAGTCATTACTATTTGACATACATCCAATAAATAAGAATCATCCAATCAAGAACATTATGGATAACCTGACTATTAAAATTATATAATCATATTACACTACTTTCTATGCAAGATACTTAATCTTTTATCACATATGCATTTGATATTGAAATTATAATGAGGAGGAGATTCACAATAGAACATTTTGACAGAAAAGAATCCTAAGACATCCTTCTCTGCAGAAAGTTGCATGAAGGAAATAGGGGCTGGAAATCAGCTCTTCTCTTAGCATGTGATGCTGTTTGGGGAGCACATGTGATCCATCACATCTCACAATTTTCTGCAAATGAAAGAGAATCCTAAAAACTTAGAGAAATCTAAATCTCTACTGCAAAGCACTCATGGTGAGGCTCAGCAAATACCTGAGCAAAGTGGAAACCTAGAGAGCAACCAACAATTCTGCAACACTCCTGCAAGAATGTTCCTGTCATTTTGGAGAACTTGCTTCCTCTTCACTCTTCAGGCTTATATTTCTTTTAGCCTGTACATCTTAATAATGTATCTTGCAGTGCCCTTCTCAACACTTGCACTGTAGGAGGAATTATTCCAAGACTTCCCATTTAACACAGAAAGGACAATTTATCTTACTGAGGGCAAGAATGATTACAAGTAAATTGGTGCCTATAGTGTTGCTCTGCTCCAATGCTTGGAACTTCCCTGTTCTCATAGATAGAAATCTTTCTTAGCATTCAGCCTAATTGTTCATGGGCATCTTTTACACCCTGGATTGGTGTATATACAGAATATTTCAGTGGGATTATGACCCTGTCCAGTCATAGGACAAGATAATAGTCAACTATAGTCAATTCTACTCTCAATTGGGAATACTTCCCCAAAGCATGCAAGAAACAGTTCTATGTCTACAGCACATTTGCAGTGCTTAGTTCCACATCCAAATACTTCTCACTCCTAATTTTTTTCAATGCCTAGAAGAAATGTTGACTACTACATGGATGACTTTCTATATTGTGCTGCTATAGTCCACCACATCTTTAATACTCCAGTTGTCCAGTCCTTCCCTATCATTCTTCTGTGACCCAGGAACATCACATCACAGTTAATGACGCTTGATTTGGACTCAAGTCTTACAGATGGTTGTGAGCCTTTATCTGTTGTGCACTCATTGGGCTACAGTTTATTTTTGTGAATTCTCTGGTTTTTAGGAAAGACTGAACTCATGCTATTTTCTTCTGAATGAGGACACTTCTAGGACTTCTCCATCTGGATGCCAACTTTCATGAACATTGAATTTTCATCTTTGAAACTTCTGCTAAATTGACTGAAATCTGCCAAGAGATACATACATCTCCAGAGAGCTAGTCACATGCAGCTAATGCCTGTAAGTGACTTGTTTCCATGGCAAGTCAAGTACAGATAGTAGATAAAATTGCTACCAAGTGCTGTCTGTGCAACTTCTCTAAAAACTCACTTCAACCATCACCTCTTTTAATGACAGCACTTATCATCTCCTCTTTGTCCAGTTACTTGAACCAGACTTTTCCTTTCAATAAAGTTAATGATTTTTCTTGTGGTGAATTTTCAATTCCTTCCCTGGAGTATACAAAACTTCTGTTCAACTGCATTTGTTCGACATGATTCTGGTATTTCTTAACAGAGAAAGAGATCTGATTATTCTGGCACAAACTGTCACTAAAATATTAAAGTTTCATTTTGTCCTAGTCTCTGTTTTCCTCACCATCTTCAGTTATTCTTCCCCTGAAAGTGTATCTAAAGGTAATATATTCTGATTAGCTCGTTTATTGTTCTCACTGTAAAAATTTGCCTACTGAGGACAACAGACTAACATCCTTACAATGGCCAAGCACCTTTTTGGATGAAATTTGCTCATTCTCAGTAACAAAACACATAGTCTAAGGACTATGGATCTGCAGACACATCATGGCCCTGCATGGGCAGTACAGCACAGCCAGGCAGGTTCCTTGGGCATTGCATCCTACAGCTCCTCAGGCATGGAACTTGCCTCTTTGCCTCACTGCCTGATACAGGGAGGCTCTGATGGCCCAGTCAGCAGAAGAATGTGGGGAGAGTGTGGTTCCTGCCCCCCTCCTTCCTGTCCTGAGAGGGTAAAGTGAAGGAGGCTGTCAATACAATGTGTTCTGTAAAGCAGACTCTGAAGTACCAAGTGCCAGAGGATGCCAGAGTCCCTCCCCAGCCTGGCTTCCAAACACAGTGGGGACAGACATCATAGTCTGCTGGGATGGATTGACACCCTCAGGATTTTTGGTTTAGAACATTCCAAAGCAAACATCCTGGTTTGCTTGGAAATAACCTTTCTGCTCAGAGACTGGCTATACTGATTGACCTGGTGATGTAAAAATGAAAGATCTTTTAGTTGACTATTTTTGCTTTACTTCATCTTCCTTATTGATCTCTTGATCCAAACTGTAGTTGTTTTCAGACTGGTCTGGTAAGCAGAAACCATGCTGAGTGCATCTGGTTGGCTGGTGCAAAGCAGATGGAACTTCCTTGACTATGCTATGTATTTTTGATGAAAATATTTCCTAAGCTCAGCTGAAAAACTGAGGATGTATTTCATATTTCATATGTTGCACTGTTGCTGAGAACAGTCAAGTATTTTGTAGTCAGATTCCTGACAAGGAAATTTCTCTGTGGCAAATATTCTTGTGTTTTACCTGTTACGGTTATAAACAGAAACCTATTTCCTTTTCTCTGCAGCAGTACAGCAAAGCACTCTTACCTCAGTTAACATTATTAGGCCAAGGAAGTATGACACGATGGAGAGGCCGAGAATGAGCAGTTCTCTCCTGTAACCCCTTCGGAACACCTTTGGGTACATATCCACAACAGCTGTCACAATGCTTTCCACACACACGAACTACAACAAAAACAGGAAAATATGAATGAAATGTGTGTGTCTCCTCTGGCATTAGGATTTGGACTTGCTACCAAACACTTCAAATACCCTTCTAGGTTTTCATCCAGGGAGTGGATGACCTCTGAGGCCACTCAATAAGCAGAAGCTCCAAATGAGAAGTCCAAGGCTATGGATTTCCAGTCTACCACCAAATCCAATTAGCTGAATCCACTAATATTACCTCAGAAAGCATTTGCCCTGTAGTAGATGGATTAAATAAAAATTAAATCTTTCAAATGTGGCTTGAATGGGAATGAGATAATGTACAAACCGTTCATGAGATTGCAGCATCCTGCGCTTTTGCCACTCAAAGGAGTGACACACAGTGGCACCTTCAATCTCTGCTAAAGGAATAGCAGGTTTTCAGAGAAGTTCTCTCCATTTACCGGAAGAGAGAAATTCCACAAAGCTATTGAGTGCCCAAGCCAGGTACTTCTCATGAACAAGGGCAGGAATATGCTCACTGTATTGAAACACCAGCAGAAAGCAAGAGGCCTGAGCTTCTGACCCAGGGCTCCAGAGCAAGGTTTCCAAAATAGGCACCAAAATTAATACCCCAAAGTAGGCTGTATAAAGCCTGCTGCACTGGGACAGTCAACAGCAGAATTCAGGAGTTGATCACCATTTTTTTTTGTTTAAAAAGCCAGTCTTTTAAAAATGGTTAGATCAGGAAAAAGAGCAGTTATTAAAGTATTAAGTTTAATGATCGGAAATGTCTTGCAAAATAAGCACTGGTGAGCTTTATTCTACAATATGCAATCATAACCTTTCTGAACCCAATCACACCAAGAGCTGAGCTGCATGCTAAAATTCCAACCCTCCACATTTTTCTTCAAACACCTTTCATAATTTTTACAGTCACCTAGGGAAGACAACTTCAATGCTGCCCCTTTGCTGCAGGATATAACTATACATTTCTTGCTACAGTATCTTGCAGTAAAAATATGCCATAGAAAATTACATTATCACTATCTGATATTCAGTTTCAAAATTCATTGCAAAGTGCTTTAAAAACAGGAAAAGAAGACACACTGGTATTTTGCTGAACTGTGAATTTTAACTACCCCTATTTAAGTTCAAACTGATTTCCATGTTAATAATGAAAGCTGGGATGAAGCTGAACCAGCCTTCACAGTGAATCATAAAGGAACCTCCAGCATCACATAACTAAGATTTAAATTAGGAACTTGAATCAAAGCTCTTAAGCAAAGAATTAAGTTAGGGTTTGGCCTTCCAGCAGGTTAGGTGTTGATATCCACATGCTAGGGAATGTGCCAAAGCATTTAAATAGTGTTGGTTTCATACCTGACTGTCTAATCCAAGGAATATGAGCATCATGAAGAATAGAGCTGCCCACAGAGGAGAAAGAGGCATCATGGTAACAGCTTTAGGGTAAGCAATGAATGCCAGTCCTGGTCCTGAAAAGGAAGGGAAGAAAGAAAATAGCTTACACTTGTGTGGTGGGTCTGTCTGAGATGGAGTTCAGTCCTGTGCAGTGCTGTGGGTTGGAACAGCATTGCTGACACCAACATTGTGGTTATTGCTGACCAGGGCTCACACAGCACAACATATTAAACTGTCTTCAGCTGGATCCACCAGTTTTCTCACTTTTTTTTCTTGTTGGGGTGGGTGAGTGAGTTAACAGCAGTGTGGACGCTCAGCCACTGGTGAGGGTCAACTCAACACAGCTTGATACTTCTTTTATGGCAGGTGAGAGGAGCTAAATGCAAGACTGAAAACCTTGTCAAACTCTACATCTCCCATACTCTTAACATTTGGTGATGAGCTTAACCAGTGATGAAGACTTGCTTGGCGCATCAGCTCTGCCTTCACCCTGTCCAAATGTTTGAAGTTGTGTTAAGACATCACTGTGCTTTATATTCTCCTTTTTTTTTGAATGTGCAGCAATTCTAACATCTCTGAATAAATCACAGCATGTGGCCCTGCGATGTCTCGTAGATGTATTAACATATCCTCCAATCTCTATTTTCCCCTAAGACAGCACTGAATCTACAACTTGTGCAAGAACAAATCAATGGGAAGAGCTACATCTTGGGAGCCATGCCTGGTGCAAGGCAAACATCCACTGGTTGGTTCACGTTCTGCTCTGAGCCTTTGAGTGCTGCTGCTGGTGTGTAACATCAGTTCACTGGCTGCATATTTACAGAATCTCAAAACAGAACATTTTTGCAACAGTATTGTTAGCTTCTAAGTTCTGCTGAGACACCAACTCACTTAGCTCATGTTTTCCTGTTCTTATTTACTGTGCCCATTTTTTCAGGTGCTTTCAATGAAATCTGCCAGCTTTCAAAGCAGGGGGCCAAAGGCAGTATCCAGGCCAATAAAGGAGTACCTCTGTGCTCCTGCTGCAATAACTTCACTGAAGACCTGTCACACACTACTGTTTTTTTCCTTTCGAACAGTATTTAGAAGCTCCTATAATTTCCAGAGTTACTGTCACCTTTCGACTGTTTTCTTTACATTTTCTAAACCAGTATAAGCCAGTTGTCTTGAGGCCTTTAGGAAAGGAAATATTTCCCATGAGAGTATCAGTGAAGCTCTTTGCAGTTTTCCTGCCAATCCTGAGAGTCATTTCACCAGGAGAGTCATTTCTCCTCCCCAACAGCTCAGCATTACACTGCCTTTCTTTCTGGGCAGCACTCTTCTTCTTTTTATTTTGATGAGTTTTAAGTGACACTTAAAGATATTACATCCACAAAGGTGTTAAATAGCAATTAACTTTCATTGGATGCCCAACTCCAAGTGTTGTTAATAAATGTAGACAGTTAATTGCTCATAGAGCTGTGCCCTTCCAGGCTCAAAAAAAGAACTTCTATGCTTAATCAATGGAGTGCCTCAGTGTACATCCCTGGGGAACACTGACATCAGGAGAGGGCATTAGCAGTCTGACTATTGGAAACTTGTATTTGCATAGTATGCATTAGGCAAGACTTGGGAGAACTTTCAAAGATTTCTCCTGAAAGCTGGTTTCTCATTACTTGAACAGCAGCACCTTTTTCAGAAGGGACAAATATCTGTGGATTTCAGTCTGTCTCATTGAAAGAAAACAGAATGCTCCTTTCATGAGGATGTAACACTCATAACTGAGCAATGTATGTCTGCTAAACAATCTTCTGGATGCTCAGCTGCAGTAAGTGTGTTACAGTGCCTCCTTGACTCTGTGAATTTGGAGCTCTGCACAGTAACATCAATATTTTTCGCACATAAATGTGCGACCATAAAAATAGTTAAGAACTTTTCTTACAGTAGTTATTCTAATGAGTCATTTTATCCATAAGCCATGGTACAGACTGTGTTCTGACCACAACCTCTGAGCATTTTTTTGTTAACTCAGCAAACTGGTTTTGGAACTTACCTGATTCTGCAACTTCTGCAATGGGCACGCCTTGTTCATAAGCCATAAATCCAAGAACTGAAAAGATAGCAAAACCAGCAACAAAGCTTGTGCCACTGTTCAAGCAGCAGAGCATGATGCAGTCTCTGAAAATATAAATAAAAAACACTGCAGTTGATCTCCAGAGCAGAGGGTTCTTTCATACCCTGAGCCACAGGGCTAACAGAACCCCAGGCTGCAGAAATGGACAGTAAGTTGCTCATTAACAGTAAGATCCCAACACATATTATGCCTGGGAGCAATCAGCCATACTGTCATAATACCCTTGCTTGTGCTTTAACTGATGGAATTGCAAACCTGTTGCTACTCACTTGCTGTTTTCCAATAGACTCTTTGAAAAAAACAGGGAAAACTGTTCTAAAAATTGTGTTAAGAACAACTTCTTCATAGTAGCTGTAATAATGTATTCCAGAGGATATGAATTCATAAATTATATAAAAAAATGGTATCATTTGTTTCCTGGAAAAAAAATTCCTATGGTCAGATCTTAGCTACTTCTATTCCAGTTACGGTACATTGGCAATATATATCCATACAAAATACCACTTCAGTTTCATCTATGAACTTTTTTAAGAAGCTGTGGGAATGCAAAGCACCATACATAATCTAGGAAGTGTGTGCATGCCCAAAATGTGCCTAACAAGTAGGCAAAGACAGTGCAGGGACAGTGGTCTCTCAAGGCATACGTATCCTACACATCAAACAAGGACCATGACAAGGCCAAGGTGAAGAAGGATTTCTTTTCCCCAGACTGGAAACGTCACAATAGTAAATCACTTTAAAAAAGGGAAGACACTCTTGCAGAAAGGTGTGATTTTCCCCAGGGCTCAGTGAAATATCATTTCATCCTGCTCTCAGACAGCACTTCAGGCATGACAGATGATGGGGCAGGAATGATTTATGATGACAGTCAGTCTTTTAAGACTGTTTACCGTGAGAGAGAGATGTGTGCTTGAGAAAGTAATAATCTAACCCAGATGTCTGAAAGTAAATTAGGATTCTAAAGCAGTGAAACAGAAGGCAATCCTGTAGCTGTCTCAAGCCTATGCCTTAGTCTGGTTTATTCCCATCCTACTACAGCTCACAAGTAAATTTTTGTGCAAGCTATCAATGAGAAGAAAGGGTCCTGTAAAATCTACCAGGTTCTGAATCCACAGCTTCAATAATGGTTCACACCTTTGTCACAGATTTGTAGGGATTTTTTGAGAATCAGAGACAACTAATACATTCCTGTCCTGCCATATATTCCTGCAAAAACTTCTTTGCTAATCTTTCTGCTTTGCTGCTTGCTTCATTTAGTATTTTTATCCTGTAACTTTATCTCATCGGTTTATGAAGTTGAAAGTGCAGTGATGAGTTCCAGCCCCTTATTCCTTCACTAACAAGCTCTACACTGCCTCCCACATCTGTCCAAAGCTCTTCCTGATACTGACTTGGACTCACCTGAGCATCAGGCACACACATTCCAACTGACAGGCAGCAGACCAATATTTCTGTGCTGCAAAGTAAGGGATCAGCTGAACTATGGCCACTGGGCCACAGGAGGCTTTGGCTCTCTCTCATCAACTTAGTTACAGCTAATTTTAACTATTATTTCAAGAAGCTTTTATGTTTTCGTAATCATTTCATAGTAAAAAAAATTTGATTTGTCACAGCATCTACAAATTGCTAAAATATTCCAGAAATTAATAAGTATGAACACTTTCATTTGTAGATCAAGGTTCAGACATGGACCAGTCCAGTGATGTTCACACTTCTTTCATGCATGGACTCTGTCTAACACTGTTCATTGGCAGGGGTAAAAAGCACCCTTAAAATACTTTCTGAAAAGTCAGAATTCTAACCTGGTTTTTATGTGCTTTTCATGTGAAATTGCTTCCTGCATTTATGCCCAGCCAGGCCAGTTATACACTCTGGATGTTTTCAAGCAAAATAGCAATCTCAAAGAAAGGAACCAGGAGCACAGAGCTCTTTGCGCTTTGCAGAGAAATAAAACAAAGCAAAACACAACCTTCCTGACCTTTTCAGTGTATTTCAGCTCTGAAGTAGCTCTGGGGGGATTTTTCACCACAGCCTCTCTCACCTCAGAAACTGGGGAGTTCAATGCTGAGAAATTAAAACTAAGTGCGATGAAACACTGTCGATAAGAGAGGTCAGAAAGACAGATTTTTTTTTAATCCTTTGAGGGGAGGAGGAAAGAGATACTGCTTCAGTGGGATGGATCTAGCTGCTCACCAGCCAGATGATGCCTCCATTTGGCACAGTCTGTTTGCTGCAGATAAGATTTATTTTCGATAATTCCCAGGCTTCAAATGCAGTCCAAACAACAAGACATTTTTTTTTCCTGATGAGTGATGTGGCACAGGATATTTGAGAGCTGCTGGTTCCTAAACATGAGATAAAGGCTGGAGGTGGAGACACATTGCTTCCAGTGCACCTTCAGAGCCCCTGGCAGTGTCCTGCCCTAGGACCTGCTTCAAGGGGGCAGAACCCAAGTGGTTTGAGCTGGACAATCCTACTGAAGAAGAGGATCACAGTGAAGTCTCACAAACCACAGCACCATGGTACAAAATATCTACAGGGTTGGCACACATTTCTCAAAAAAAATGGACAAAAGGGAACTTGAGGAGATTTCCATCACTTCCAGTCAGTGAGGTTCCTGTTTTTTCACATAATACAACCACAGCTCCATCATTTTTATCCCCAGTGAAGCAGTCACAGACCAACCACAGGTTCTCTGGGGACGCAGCAGTGTTTCCTGTCCTGATAACAATATAACCTCCAATTTTAATTTTCATCCTCCCTTTGTCTTTGCAGGAATCCTAATAACTCCTCAACTCCTTCTGGCTTTTTTTCCTGTAGACAGATGTGTTACCTGTAGTTTGGCCTCTTTTTTTCTGCTGTGGGAAGGAAAAATGAGAGGGGGATCTAGACCCATTGATTATGAAAACCAATGAGTTTTAAAACACAAATGCCCAAAAATTGTTGGAAGGACTTGAATTTTGTATAACCACCCTCAGTAGGAAGACATCAGAGCCTAACTGAAGCCCAAACTGATTTCAAATGAAAGGAAAACTTCAAATTTTTATGAAAACTTATTCTTCCAAATGAAATTCCTGCCAATCACCTGAATAATTCAAGACATGCATCACTTCTCCTCTCAGTGCCTTACAGGCAGGACATTACTGAAAATTCATTCTTCCATCCTGAAGGAGCTTCTCTGATTAGAGAAAAGACCATAGAGCCTTTTGCTTCCCTCCAGTTACCTCCTTGCCTTTATGGATTCCCTCAAAACCAATTCCCATTCCTTTTTCCCTCTTAGACTAGAGGGACGCATCTTCAGCTCTTAAATGTTTTGTCCATTTGTTGACAGCATGTGAAATCAGTCCCTTCTCTCCTGTACCACAGCAGGCACATGGCAGCTGACCCCTGACTTGTGCTTGGGAACTGCACAGTGTCCAGCACAGAGCTGGATCAGCCCTGCAAATCCACTGCAACTTTCCCTTAGGACAAAAAAGTTTAGCAAAACTGAGCACAAAAAGTTGCTGCTACCATCCAACAACACACAGTGGGGATTGCAGGAGGCAAACCCTCAGCTTGACTTTCCTTTTTTTTGAGTACTAGTTAGAACACAAAGTTAATTCTGTTTTCAACTGCATAGCTGTTTTCTCTGTCTTGCCCTGTTTAACTCAGCTGTGCTCTGCACGCAATTGGCCTACTCCTTTCTCCAGATTTCTTAAGAATTGCATTTCAGGACACATTAAAATCTCTTTTCTATCTGGGAACTATTTTGTGAGAGGAATGGTGAAGCTTGGATTCAGCAAAAGGTGTTCCATTGCAGGATTTTGCTCAGGAGCTTTAGAGGAGAGCTGGGGCTGTGTTTTACCGGCCCTGCTGCCAGGGTCAGAGGAGAGGAAGGAAAATTACGTAAGCTCTCTGCTCACACATCCAAACTAGTGCTCTTTGAAATCAGTTACAAAACCTCAGGAAAAGGATTATTGCAGTCCTTGAGGCAGCGACAAACAAGTTTCTAGAAAGAAATAAATATTAAATCAAATAAGAGAGAAAAGATGCAGCACCTTTGTTAAAGCGTCACTTGTGCTAATTAGGGAAAACTTTCATTGCCAGCTGCTCTGTAGGAGCATCATTATGGTGAATCAGCTCTGAGGGTTGGAGGGGACTTCCAGTACTTTCTGCAGCAGATATCTGGAATTTTGGCTGTCATAAGCAAAGACTAACTTTGTGGCTGCTAAGTTACTTTGTATGTTTAGATGTCAAAGTGCCCTTAACTGCAGCTGGATGGCCCTGCACACATTCAGCTGGTGGATCCCTTCCTGTCTCCCTGGATTCCAGCATTCCAATCCCTCCACCTGCTCTGTGTCTGGACAGTCCTACCAGTCAGTGCTTCTCTGACTGAAGAGCAAGTTGTTGCTAAGACATTTAAAGAAGGAGCCATATCCTAAAACTGTCTTCTGAGATCTCCAAATAAATGGATAATTTAGAATTTAAATCCTTAGATTTTGGGGGGTTGGGGGTGGTGTGTTTGCATACCTTTAGCTTTTGGACTGTATTAGTTCTTTCACAGAAAATGAAATTATACTTCTCTGCCTGGAGACCATAATGGAATCAGTACAATCAAACTGGCCTTCACTGCCCTGGAGTAATGGCTGTTGAACTGTAGGAAAACTAATTCAGTAACTACTGATGCCAGAAGGAAAAAGTAATGCTCATATTCCTGCCCATGCTAGTAACATGGAATAAGGATTTTGTGTGAGTCATATCCTTTTGACATTAATTCAGGAAATATTAAAACCTACGGAAGTCATTAGCAATTCCCTTACTGATTTCCACAGACATAAGCCATGAAATGCTGTCCATTCCCTCTGTGATCTGGGTAGGGGCCTAGAAACTATGGGGGAAAGTGAGACTGAGCTTGTAGACCAACCTCAGGTCACTTTTAATAACAAATTTTGGGTAGGAATTTTTTTAAAACAGATCAAATAATGCACCCACATGCAATTATACATGTATGAAAATTCTGTATTTTCTACATGTGATTGTGTATCTCTGTGTGCACTGTGGGGCTTGGGGCTGTGCAAGGGTTGGATATGGTAAGAAAGAATGAAAACACCAAATTCTGGAAAAGAGTTCCTCTGAACAGTTACAAGAAACATTATAGATCTCTCTTCTACAAAAACATGTGCATGTTGTTGGACATATATAGGTTGGACTCGATGATATAGGTTGGGCTTGATCTCAGAGGTCTTTTCCATCCTTAATGATCCTGTGATTCTATATGCTTATGACTATTAATGCAAACAGCTAAAGGATAAAGGAAGTACTTCCAAGTGAAGCTCAGTGTGTGGACAGTTCTGGCACTGAAACCAAATGCAAAACTGAAGTGTGGCAAGTATTACCTGTAGCAGTTATTGTTGTAGTTGTTGTAACTCCCCAGGGCTGTCAGGCACCCCAAGCAGATGGCATAGGAGAAAAATATCTGTGTGCCAGCATCCACCCACACCTGGAGACAGAAAACATGGAGTGGTTAAAGAAAACCACACCTTGACAAAATGTCAAGAAAAAAATCACCTTTATGCATATATTGGCTGCAAATTTGCAGAGGCAACTCTACAGGTTACCAGAGTCTGGCAAACCTTTTACAGATCACAACCTGAAAAAAACAGGCTGCGAGTGAATTTCCCCTCTCCTTCCCAGAGGTATAAACAAGGAGTAGCTCAGCTGGTCTTAACAGTTTCAACCTAATCTAAGTAGAAAGGGAGACAGAATTTCTGGAGGAGAGCCTCATCCAATATAAATTCTTTAATGGTTTTATTACACTAGAAGGTGTTAGTAATTGCAACCTAAATAGAATCATCTGCATTTATCTCATTCCCATGCAATAGTTATTTATTCAAATGTAAAACCTCAGTGTGAAAAAATACCCTAAAGACAAAATATACCGTTCATAGATAATATACAAATTAGGCTGTGGAAATAGAAGATCACTTATCCGAGGAAAGGAGCTTTTTTAGCAATACTTAGTGGCCCTAGTTAGCCAGAGGCCACAGCTGTTCTGGTCAATATACAATTAACAAATAAACGTTCTGTAGAGCTTAATAAGTCAGTAACTCTGTAATATTATGGTGGTAACAATTACATCCTAAAGTGCTTCAAATCCTTAATTCTAAATCAGAGAAAATTGAAAGGAAGCTTGAACTGCCACAGTGAGATTATTTTCCTCACAGCAACCTCAGAACACAAATAGGCAATCATTTTTTTACTTTAAAAATACTCCAACAAAGCAGTTTGTTTCATTTGAGCAGTCTGGGTGTGTTACCACTGGAGGTGAAGGTACCCCCTGAACTCCTAGCTGTGCTGTGAGAGCAGTGTGAAGAACCCACATCTACACTCCTATTTGCAATTCAATAAATTGCTACTTCTGGTTTCCTGGGAAAAACGATCTAAGTTCTTTGTTAAAGCAAAGCAATCGAAGTTCTTCCCAGAGAAGTACCAAAACCCTGACTGATAACCAGAGACAGTAGTTGTGCAACCATTAGCTGCTCTGAGCTTGAGCCAGGAAAGAGGTAACACAGGTAACAATCTCATGACTAATAACAGCAACCAAATACTCATAAATATATGAAGGGGATGTGTTTGTTTTACATGTGATCAAGTGAGACCTTGGTCTCTGGAGTTGTTGAGTGTTTCTGTTTAGAAATAACATTAAGATCACATTTGATTTACATCAGTGGCTTAAATGGTTTCATTGCTGTCATACCGAATAAGACACAGCTGGTTACATCCCAGAGTTTCACCACTTGGTCAGGAAAAGCTGCACAGAGAAAGGCTTGTGACAGACAGGCTCTTTAACAAGATTGGAAGCTCCCAAAAAGCTGTAAGTAGCATAGGTCAACTGAAAATGCACGGTCTGCTGAGGCACAAACAAAAGCTAGGAAACTGGATCAGCACACGGATCCTTCCCTTTCCGTTCTTCCACACTGTACTGTTGTGGCAAGGCATTGTGGAGCACTCAGATGAGCAACAGCCTTTCCTGTTGGCATATGCCAGCTCCACACAAGTCTGATTTTCCTTGGACAGCAAGTCCTAGTGGAAATGGGGCAAAAGGAGGACTGTACTCTGAAGTGAGAAGCTCCAGAGCTGCTTGAGAAGATGAGCAGAGATCACATCCCTCTGGAGGTCCTGTGTAGCCAGACAGAAAAACAGACGCAATTCTGGCCTCAAGTCATATTATTTCCTTCAAAGAAAACAAGTCTCTTCTAAAGACAGTGATTCTACCTGAAGGTGGCAAATACTTCATGAGAAACACGTTCTGCAAGCAAATGTTCACACGTTCTGTAAAAGTGGAATCAGATTGAGGAGCCTTTTGTTTTTGTTGCACTATACAACATCAGTCCAGAAATTCCATCAGAACTTACAGCTAATGGCTAACAGGAAGGAGGAAGCAATTTTATTTACTGGATGGAATAACAGAATCAGCAGTGCTTCCTTGGGGTTGTATACTCAGAAAAACAGCAATGTTTAATTTGTGATCACCAGTAATATTTCACTTTCAAGATTCTGAAATGGCAAAAAACAGTCATCAAAGTGTCAAATAGGGAAATAAATTTAGAAACCATGGGTAGATTTTTGGTAGCTGGAAAAACATGAGAGCTGGACTAACTGGAGTATTTTTGCCATAAATCTAGACATGCCAACACTGTAAAGCCATGCAGCTGATATTTCAGATCAGTTCTCCATGTCCTTGCCACAATAGCTAGTGACTATTTCACATTCAGCATCAGACTGCAGTACTCAGTTGTGGCTGGAGACTTTGGTGAGATACACAAATTGTTTATTAGTCTGTGTCACACCCACTCTTAGTCATTCATAAATGGTACCTCGGGGGAAGTTGTTCTCATTAAAGCTTGCAGTGGGTACAGATGGGCTCTTGTAGACACCACTCTCAAACCCAGGTGCCATCCATCTGCCTTACAGCCATAAACCCATTAGCAGTTATTTCTGAGAGTGCTGAACCTGCACTGTCTGGCTTAGACTAGAAGTTGTAACATTTTCCAAGTACATGGAATGAATGTAGCACAGTTCTGCAGAACACTGAAATTCTGAAGGGCAGAGGCAAAGAGAACACTGCCAACAAGCTGCAAACCTGGAGCAGCAGCTGGTGACAGGCTGGGACTAAAGGAGGACATTTGACTGAAAGGAGAAATGGCTTGATACCTTTCTGGCAGGAGCAAATTGCAGAGGAAACGACCCATACTGGAGAACATCCTGTTCATGATTTATGAACCTTTTACCTTGAAAATCCTTTCGTTCGTGATAATTAAGTCAATTCAGCACTATGCATTCATAGTTTCTATCAGCTTCTGTTTTAAAAGATGGAACTGCCTTTCTTCTTAAGTTTTTTCCATCTTATATTCAAAAATGTTTCCATGCCAAAAGAAGTCAAAATTAAAGCCCAAAATCGTTATTAGACCCTAATATTTAAAAAATCCAAATGCCAAAGGACAGAACCTTTCTATCTACCGTGCTTACATTTTTGCACCCCCATTACAGCCATTCTCTAGCCATGTCAGGCCAAACGCTGAACACAGCAGCACAGTTCCTGCTCCCACTGCTGGGCAGGAATCATTC
>NW_008685544.1:30574-53542 GCF_000695815.1 Acanthisitta chloris
AGCAAAGCCAGGAGATGGAGCTCTGCTCCCAAAGGTGATGTATCTAGACCTCAAATCTATGGCACCACTTGCTTTCTCCAAGTAGGAATGAGACATGACAGTGGGAGGCTGTGAGTCTCTCCACGTCCTGTTTTCTGAGTGGGAAGGGAACAGCAGAGCAGTCTGTGCCCTGTTCCCCACGCTGAGCTTTCCCACACTTGATTAACAGCTTTCCTGACTCACACCATTAGCTCACACGCAGCAGTCTCAGCTGTGGCCTCATGTTGGTACACACAATAACTATGCTGGTACTCATGATATATAACTCATGTTGGTACACACAATCCCACAAAACAGAATAAAAAGAGCATTTTTTACTAAGACTGCCAAGTGCTGTTTTGCAAACTCCAGACCTCAAAAGCTGGCAGTACCCTGATATTGAGTCTGCCTGGGTAACCTTAATTTGGCCTTCTTGGGTGTTGGTCTAGGACATAACCTTCATTTACATGAGCATTCATCTCTGCCCAAGAGATGAATCAAGCTGGTCAAACAGAGGATCCTGTTGTCTGGAGGATCCCTTGCCCCTTTGTTTCAGTGACCGTAGCTCATGTAATGAAAGAAGGATGAGGAAGAAAGAAAGGGGATGTGCTGTAGTGAAGACAACAGAACACTGCTTTGGAGAATTAGATTCTTTTCATGTCCCTGCTATAAAGTTTCTATGTGGCGTTTTGTCCATAAATCACTTTAGGCAACCTTTTCTCACATGTTCATTAACAGGATTACCCTCCTTTAATGGGTGTCTGAAGTACAAAGTTACTGAGCACTCACTGCTGCAGCTAAGGTGAATGAAAGCCACGACTGGAACAACTTAAAAAGCCACAATTCAAAATATCAATCTGAGATTGAAAATCCCAGAAAGCCTGGTGGCCTCTCATTTTAGTCTCAATATATGTGCCTTTATGTCAGTAAGATGGGGTCATGCCAAACACTGAAAACAAAATTGCCAAGGTTTATGAAGCAGTGCAGAAATAAGTCACTTTGAAAGGCTGAGCCATTTTTTTTTTGTGCTCAAGCTCTAAACCCTATGCAGTGTACTTACAGGACCAAGCAATGAGTGAAAAGGATAAAACAAAATATTGCATAACTGTCCTGCAATGAGCTTAGCTGGTGCTGTACCCAAACAAAGCAGAGACTCTGGGGAAAACTTGGTATGTGTTGACAATGATTATTTTCATAATGCATGGAATAAAAATTAATGTTTCTCACCTGAAGGTCTATCATCACATTCCAGGGTTTTCTCTACCTTTATGCCTTCCCTTTACTTTCTGTATTCTCTGTACATATTTTGTATACACTACCATACAGCTGTTATGAAATCCTCTTGTGACTGCAGGAAATATCTCCCAGGATTAACTGACTTTAACTGGCACATCCACAAGCTTTTAGAGCCATGACAAAGAGCTGAATAACTCAAAAGGTGTAAAATTGCTTCGTGTCTGAGGAGGATGGGAAAACTAAGCATCTATTTTCAGTCTGATCCTCCTATAAGATTTGCAAGGTTTGGGGTTATTTAAAAAAAAATATATTCTGTTGGCACCTGACAAAGCTTCATTTTACACCTCAGTTAGGAAGCTACTCATGAAAAGTCACTGTTTGGTCTCATTGAGCACATCTCTGTAAATTCACCTATAGGAAAACTGTCAGATGCCTAAAATGCACATTGAGGATATTTTGAACAGAAATGGGAGGAGTTGGTTAAAAACTTGATGCTCAGCCTTTATGTTCAAGCCAGGCTGTGGTTCAGGTCCCCAGTAGGATCTCACACCTCTGTGGCTGATGGGACCTGGTCAGCCTGCATTGCTCTGCCTGTAGGATCCCTATGGGGACTGGGGAGACAAGCTCTTGGGATAAACCCCCAGTGATGCTTTAATTTTTCAGTCTGCTGCTCAAATAATGGTAAAAAGGAGAAAAGCAAATGAAAGAGAATATGATTTTTTAGAAACATCCAAATTTCTCCATATACAACCAGAACAACAATCAAGCACCAGGAGGATTCTTCCATTAAACAAAATGTATATATTGTTGATCTGTCTGTCCAGGGCCTTTCCTGTAACCCACAGTCAACAGATCTATTAAAAATGACACGTCAGGGCTGCTGATATTTGTTCCCACACAGTTCAGTTTCCTTCCTAGAGTATTCTTGTCATAATCAAGGGGATTAATTTCACATTGATGCCTGACTATTGGCTGAAATATGCATCCCAGGGGTGTAGCACCATAAATATGCACCTCTTTTTTTCTTATTCTTAACAGTGAGTTTGAACACCCACTTGGGCTGCAAAGCTCAAAGTATCCTTGACTACAGAGTGGTTAATGACAATTCCATCTTGAGCCACTGTCTGAGAACATGGGAGACTTCACAGGCCAGTTAAATTCTGTGCTTGCTCTTTAAAACATGGTGTTCCAAATGTTGGCAGTCATTTATTTCCCATTTTGTTACCAGAGAATGAGCAATCACTTCAGGTTTTCTTTTAATTTAAATTATTCATTACTTTTTGATGAATCTCAGCAGTGTTTGTATTTTAAAAAGCCTTTGGTTTCAAATTAGAATTTTAAAAATAAAGCCTTTGCTGTCAGGAGACAATAAATGAAATTTCAAGGTAAGGGCATAGAATAGTTGCAGAATTTTATCACAGTGAGAATGGCTGAATAAAACAACCTGTTACCAAATAGGTTTAGGTGTGACAGGACTGTAAGGAACTATCAAAGTATGAAGTCTTGATCTTGAAGTAGCACCTGCACTTACCAGTAATGCTGTCTGAGATGAGGCAATTAACAACATGTTTAATTTTAAGCACTAATAGAAGGGTTTGGAGAATAAAACAATTTCAAAGGTGTCTGCTAGCCCTCACCCTAATGTAGGCTTCCTCCCTTCCTCTCCTCCTGCCACAGGAGTGAGGTCAGAGTGCTGCAAGGAGTGCTGCTTTTGGCCATGCCAACTACAGCTCCAAGCACTGCTGCAACAATGCCTAATGATTTCTGATATAAAACTGTAAAAAAACCCAAATAGATGTTGAGCAAAATATTATTAAAAAATGCAGTTTCTAATCTCTGGGAAGAAGCCAAAGTGCCAATGTCACCCTGTCCTTTCATCTCTGATAGCCTGGGCATTTCTTTTCGACCAGCTGAGCATTCAGTTCCCAGCTAACATACCTGACTGAAAGGAGCTGAACTGAAAACCAAGCTGACCTGTCTGCTGTCACCCCACAGAAAACATCAGGAGCTGGTGCTGTGAGCCTACACACACAATTCAGAGGACACTCAGATGGAGACAGACCCCACCGAGATGTTCTGACCTTGTTGCAAGGTCAGACTGGAACATTTCTTTCATCTCCTGATCATAGGCCTTCATTTTACATTGACACTCATGAAAAGAGCTGTGACTGTACATATGTACAAACATGAGTAACTGGGCTATATTAAACAAAAAAGCCTTATTCATACATAATGGGAGATTTTTCTTGCAGAGCTACTTGCTAATGTACAAATCCTGAGGCTCCTGGCTGTAACTGCTCCAAGTGGCAAACTGCAGGACTCCAGGACTACTGGATTCTTCCACCCAGAGTAATATTTTAATTTCAAGGAGGGAAGGAGCATACACTCTACTGCCACAGGACAGTGCAGTCTGAAGTTTCTCAGACAGCAAGCTTTACCATTTTTTATTTACAAGATTGCTTTGTCCAGTCCTAGATCCCATGTCTCCTTAATAAAGGACAATATTATCACTAAGATGAACTTTTGATGACACCAAGAAACTAAGAATTAGTCTGCTGACTGCAGAGTGCCTACACAGCACAGGGTAATGTGCAACTATAAAATCATTCCCTGTTCATTTCTTAAATTGCTGTTTATTACATTCCTCTACTTCGAGTTCCAGTTTTATGTGTATATGAATGTATCTTCCAAGAAAAAATGCTAAAATAGGCAGAAGTGGAGGACTGAACATTTTCCCTCTGATCTTATTCCAATTAAAGTAATTTTTTGCAGCTTTCTCAGTATGAAGAACTTTCTACTACATCATAACCTATTCTGTTGGGCCTGGTGTGTAGCACAGCTGGCAGCAGCAGGAGAACACACCAGGATGATACACAGGCTGCTGTAGGAAGCTTGGTACATGCACACTGCAAGGAAGGCAACAGACAGGTCTGCCTGTGGCTTTGGGGTTTTTTTGGCACTTCCTATGTTCCTCTCACGCTAAGATGAAAACTTTTCTATATTCACAGGACACCTCACCACAAAGGATAGATAGAGATTGATTTCAGATATTTCCAATGCAGAATGCCTTGTCAAAGGGATGGAGAAGAGGCCTCAGCACCTACACCTGCCCCAGGGCCCACCACGAGCAGGGACGTGCAGCACCTTCAGATTCTGTTGCACAAAGTGCAAAAGACAATTCACTGCCATCAACTGAAAACTCTGTTCAAAGGCATGAAATGCTCTCTTGTAATCAGCTGTATTTTTTCTTCAATAGCAACTGACACAAAAATCAGCTGAACGTCTGGGCTACGCAACTGTTCATACATAATTCAGAGGTCAAAGTACTGCTCTATTCTGAAAATCTACCCAAACACTTAGAAGATGCAGACATTCAAAGTGAACAAATTCCTTCCTTGCATGCATTCTCCTCTGCTGTGGTCTAGCAGTACACTGATAACTGATCTTATTCCTAGGAATCCTGCAGGCAAACAGGGAAGAATAAACTATTCCATTCATTTGCCCATGACACAGGGTTATTATGCCTGCATGGTTTTTAATGTTTGACTATAAAATAGCAAAAAGCACTGATTTCCTGATCTTGGTATATGTTTAGTTATTTTCAAAGAAACTACAAATCTTTTTGACAGAGTTAATTAAAAAAGACACGCTTGTTTAGAAATCAGACAAAAGAAGTTATTTCACAAAATCAAACTAGTTAATCCCTCTTTGCTGAGCAGGAATATACAGCTTCTTGCTTGAAACTGAAATCTTGGAACAACCAGTGAGCAAAACAGATTGTTGTAACACAATTTTAAAGTAACTTTTATCAGTACAATATTACTTCATCTAAAGACACAGGGTAAAGCCTCCAAGAATGTATATGATGGCCTTCACCATAAACCACTCTGGATGTCACTGCCTCAACAAATCCACTTCTAGTCAGTGTTCAACACACTTCTGATATGCCAATATTCCATTAAATATACTCCTTCAAAAGAAAGTTTTCCATGTCTATTATCCAATCTGCATTTATTAAACCAAGGCTAGAAGTGTGAATGTAGAAAAATAAGGATATAAATCAGACTATCCACTGAAAATGTGCCTGTCCTCAGGCTACTTGAAGCAGCAACTGTTCCAACAGCCATCAATGTAAAAGAGCATTTAGCATGATGCTGTACAAGTGAAGCACATCTCCTCCAGGCTCATCCAGATGGCAAGAATAGTACTAAAATATCCCTCAGTTATCTCCATGTAGCCTCAGTCAGCTCCAAGGAATCATGGCTGAGGGCAAAGCTGGGGTGCCTGTCTTCAGAAAAAGAAAGGAAAAAAACCTGCTGGATCCAAGCACACTGGCACCGACTATGTTGCCTAAAATAAATAAGCTCTTTAGCCCCTGCCCCCTGTCCCCAAATGCCTTCTTGGAAGAAAAAAAAAAAAAGAAAGAAAAAAGATAAAATTATCTTATTACTCTCTCAACTTAGTGGGAAATGCCATTAAATGGGAAACTAAACTGAAACAAAATATGAACTGTGTATGGTGGGGAAGCAGAAACAAAAATGTTGAGTTTTGGATACAGGAGTGAGTTTGTTTCTGAAGTTTACTACCCAGGGGTTTTTAAACAACACAGCCTCTGAAAGCAGAGCCTTCATTAGAGCAGGAAAACACAACTTAAACGGCCAGGCAGAAAATGGCTGAATTAAGCTCTTTTTCCCTCTCTTTAATGGTAGTGATTCTCAAAAGATGAAAAGTAGGTTAGGCGAATAATAAAATAGCTATGTTTCTAGTGTCTACCTGACAACAGCTTTTGTAGGAGTGAATAATTACATGAAAATCACTTCCTTTCCACCTCTCTTTGGGATTTCTGTGGGTTGCTAGGCAGTTGCTCTCCTACCTTCTGCTAATGTTACTTACAGGCAGGCTGAATACAGTATATTCATTCTGAGAATGGAAGCTGAGGGGGAGAAGGACCTAAATACTTGAAGTTTTGTTTATTCATTGCTGCCTTTGGAGACCAACACTATAGCTCAGATTACTTTACACATATTTAAATGCTAATTTTCCAAGGCATAATTGTTAGCCACCCTGTTAAAATGGGACAGGACCTTCCTCAATACAGGAGCTACACTAGTAGTATGTTTCTGTGTTGCCAGCCAATGCTGAAAGTCAGGTGCTGGAGCAAAGCATACTAAGGGTACTTCAGGGACGCAGAGGAGGAATTCTTTTACTCCCTCTGACTGCTTTCATGGCTGAAATAATGCTTGTTACTAGACTGGTTTACTTTGCTGAACTCCTTAACACAAAGCTTCAGGGATATCTTGATTGCCTTGGCATGATTCCAAAACTAGTAGCCACAAAGTACTGCTGTACTACTACCCAGTCTGTAATCCTACAGATGAAGGTGCATGAATTTCTTCCCTGTGAGGGTGGTGAGACACTGACAGTGTTCAGGGCCAGGCTGCATGGGGCTTGGAGCAACCTGGTCTAGGGGAAGGTGCCCCTTAGTAGGGGGCGGAATGAGATGAGCTTTGAGGTCCCTTCAAAACCAAACCATTCTAGGATTCTATGCACAGAAATAAACATTATGCAAAAATTCACTCTCCTCTACAGAGTGCTACATGAGCTAACTGGGGCTTGAGAGCAGTGGGGGGGGGGGTGTGGCTGTGGGAATGGCAGTGAACCCGGTGCAAGGGTTTGAGGGTTTTAAAAAAGTGTCTTTGATTTCCAAATTCCAATTTTAGTCTCCTGAGCCTGTGATTCACTTTGAGTATGGATTTGTCAGTTGACATCCTCAGAGTTACTTCACTTGGCCTGGTACAACAGGAGACAGGAAAAAGACCAAAGGTTTTGGATTCAATTTCCAGTCAGCATATTTTGATGGCAGGGTTCAAATCCCTTTAAGTATCTACCAGTTTTCCATTACTTTAGTTCTGGAGCATACAGTATATATATTCACAGAATATACAAGTATATACAGTATATACACAAATATTCAAGAGATATTACTCATATAAAATATTTATGTCCCTATGACAGACACGATTTCGGGGGAAAAGCAAAGTAGCTGGAACAGTTCTTTTGTGCCTGAGTGATAAGAAATGAAAATTTTCTTCAGTGGGTTGGTAGCTTGAATTTGAGAATCTGGCGAGCTGGAAACCTGTCTTAAAAGGTATTGCTAAGAGGCAAAATATCATTAAATCACAACATGTTTTGGGAGCAGCATCTGGTTTTTCACTTACTCATTTCTTGTAAGTGCACAGAGTTCAGGTCAGCAGGATGGTCTGTGTTGTTCCCCTGTGCTGAAGCTGCTTGTATTGACAGTTCTTGGGTACAGAAATTCATCCCACATTAAAGAAAGGTAAAAACACTGACTGCTGGGGTATCCTCACGTTCCTGTGGTGCTGTAGAGCCCTCTTGCAGCATGCCCTAAAAGTGTTGAAAGCTTTGCCTTCTCCTACACTTTCACTCTGCAAAACTTCTGGCATTTGGAAATAACAAACCTTTTCTCGTTCTGTGCATGATATGAAAATGCACAAAGCCTTTGCCTTTCTTTCTCTTTTCAACAAAGAGTATATATTCAGAGTCCTAGAGACATTTGCCCGGTGTTTTGAGGGACATGTTTGGGGCTTAAAACATGCTTAATGTCATTTCCTATAAAGGATAAATAAAGATGCTCATTTTTTTAAATAAATGCAGGAAGTGCAGTTAACTAATTTCTAAAATGAGGCTGTTGATTAGTGTTCCACTTTACTAAAACACTACCAGCAAATGCTCTCAGAATGAGATATTTGGCAGCTCCCACATACACCATAACGCAGGCAGAGGAGTTTCAAAATATTTACACTCAACTACATTGAGGCCTTGATGAGAGAGGTGACCCTCACTAATTTCTGCAGTATTCTGAATCCAAACCAAGATGGAGTGTAGCTCTTTTTTCTTCAAATGTTCTATTTGCATAACATTTGCCAGAAAGTAGGGCTCTGGGGTGGGTTTGGCTTTTAGGTTTTCAGGGGCAGACAGGAGTTTTAGCAAATGGAATAAGGTTCCACCTCCTCTCAGCAAACTGATCATTTCATGACACCTAATTGCTATTACAGGGCTGCTTGATTGTAATATCACAGTGAGAAAACAAATCCTTCTCCAATAGATTTTTGTTTGCTCCTGTTACTTCCTTAAGTTTCTTGTCACCTTTGAAGCCTGAGGAACATCAGAGGGACTAAACACAGCGTTCAGCCCTGATATTTGAGGTATTTGCAAAGGGTAAATGTTTTGCTCATGAATCAAAGACTTCATTCAGAAACTAAGAAGAAACTATACTTAGGTTATATAACCTTAAGTGAAATGCTATTTAATCTAATGTCTTTAAAAATAATAATGCTCAGTAATTCTTTTTAAGCAATCTTCTTAGGAATACTTATCCCAGAAACTGCACTTTGAACAAAGTGTCTAAAACAGATCAGTTTGAAACAGAAGAAAAAATAGAAGCATGAGGATTATTTGATCTTAAATTCTTCCTTTTATTGAAAACAGCCTAACCTCATATTAAACCAAGTTTCCCACATGGAGATTTCCATTCATTTTTGTAATTCAGACACTTGTCCAAGCACCCAATGATGAATGTTAACATCATGCAAAAACCCTGACATGAAATTCTGACTGAGAAGTAAAATGATGTGCATTATATATGTGATATTATTTAAATTCCTATAGGATGCTGACCCAAAGGAACAGATGTATTAATGAAGCAACTTAGTGACATGTATTAACCACAGTAATAAGTGAACAACATGTTAAATTTTGCTACATATAACTGACATAAATAGTCGTGTTGAACTGTGTATGAACCACACTCAAAATAGAGGCTAGTTTTCTTGAAATAACTATTTTCCTACTTTTGAACACTATACTAATTTAAAAAAAGGATTTTGGTTTGTTAGAACTACATTTCAGAGACAGACAGACTTTAAAATCACCATTTACAGATTCCTTTCACACAGCACTGTTTTCCATTTGGGCAGAAGAGACACTGATGGTGCTAAGAACGTGGCAGTACCATCCCTGGGATCTGTTCCATTTTCAATGTGTGTACACCAGGCAGCTCCACAGCAAGGACATGCACTGTGGCTGCAGAACACAGTCAGTCTGTACTGCTTTGTTAAGCAGCCTCACAACAAAGCACAATTTAAAAACCTTATGGCCATAAGCAGGCTACAACTATTGCATCCATGCAAGGAGGATGCAGCACTACATGAATTCAGCTGTGCTGTGAAGGTATGTCAGAATTGGAACAAAACTAAATCACTGCTACCAGGAGCAGGTAAAAAGATGTTTACAGTCCCTCTCCCCACTCAGTAAATATGCCTGATATCATATCAAAAGATACTTGCAGAGTGGATTCAGTTTATGTTGGGAAAACAGAACTTCTGCCTGTAAAACACACCATTGGTTCCATCAAAGAAGGTGACACATCAATAGCATCATTTTCCCAGGAAACTATCACTACACTGGGTGGTTTTTCAGGATTCTTGCATCAGTCAAGGGTCTTTCACTTTCCAATTAGTGATGATGAGATAACTGTCTTCCACCTAGGTTAGAAGCTAATGAAGGGGCTTAAATTAAGAAAGTACCCTCCTGTTCTCCCGCAGCCAAAGGAGAGAGATTGGCCTTTCCTCAAATGTTACTCAGTCATTAAGTGGGATAAATTATGCTCTAGAACAGCCTGTTTTATCCCTGCTACTTATATGGGGAATGAAAAGCACTACATTAAGGTTCTTCAGTAGGCTACCTAATATCAAATGGAAGGAACTCTGGACTTTAGGAGATCCACGTAATTTTCAGAGAGTCCTGTGGGATCTGAAGATCCCAGACCACTCTGAGTCCTGAAGGTTCTACTTGGGTTGCATATTTCACCTCTAACACTTTTAATGCCTACCTCACCATGTGAAAATTTCCCTGTTTAAGGAAATTTAGACTTAGTACTGTACAGCTTGAACCAAAAAAAAAAAAGGAAAAGGAAAGGAAACTCAGAAGAAAAGAAATCATCTACCTCACTACTCAGTGATTTACAGTTTTACAGTTCATTTCAAACTGGCAAAGCTTCTGCAATGTTAGGGCACAAAATTTAATGGAAATTTTCCCATGGATTTCCAGAGACCAAGATTTTGCCTTGCTAGTTTTCACAGAATTGGAATTTATGAAAACAAAAAATGCAACTTAAAGAGTTGCTTGTTGTATTTATTTTTTTTTGCTTGCAGAAGTATTTATCATGCTAAAGTTTGAAATACGTGAAAGATTAATGCATACATTCTACTACTCTAATGTAGCATCTGGTAAATTATGGGCTTGAGGACAACATATGCAGAGTAAAACTTAAGAAAAATACTCATCACTGACTTTAAAAAGACTTCAAAATTGAGCTCAGTTGGAATAATCAAATTTATGATATAAATTCTCCTCTAAATAAAAAATAGCCCTTGGGGACATATTCAAATTTTCTAAGCAGCAAATCAAAGTTTATCTCACCGAAGCTTATCTCTGATCATTATAGATTTGTCCACATCAGAAATCCCTTACACAAAATAACATCTCCCTGACTGCAAATATCTTAGAGAAGGAGCCCTAAAGGTGGCAGTTGGGTATGAGGACAACTGTAGCAACTATGGTAAAAGGAGCTTATATAGAAATGCCACTAGTGTATACACTGTCACAGAGACCAAAATTCCCTCTTAAGGTGATGTACTGACCTAATCACCTAAGGTGGTAATTATGTCTTCTCATATGTACACGAATATCTCATTAACTCCTGAGAAAAAGATCTGGAGAGTTTGTGCCAAGGGATATATGAAAGTGATTTGGCTCTACATGCCAATACTGTAGTTTTCTCCTCAGGATGCATCCTGCAATGAGCTGTAACAACTCTATTCCTTAGGGGAGGGTGTGCAGAGATTGGCAGGCACTGTCAATACAGGGCAAGACCAGACAGAGCGGAAAGAGCTCTCTTAAAATGTGCTCTCCATTTTTACATATTTTTTCCTCTTTGTTTGTTCTTGCATTTCCTTCTTTAAAGGCTGTTTGGGGCAATCGATGCCACACTTTCTCAGCTCAAATCACATTCCTGCCTTCCTCTGATGGTGCTGGGAAGATGGCATTGAGACTCAGTCATCTTTTTTGTGACTGTAGTTCCTACTCACACAAACTCTGTTTTCAGTGACTGCAGTCAGCAGGTGAGTGTAAGAAAATGTCTGTATTGATTCTTCATGGAAAGCAGAGCAGCAGTCACAAGAGCACAGTTCCTAACCCACAGCACTGTCTTTCTCCAGCCGCTGCCAGAAGCATAAAAACCCAAAGGCAAATGAAGCTGAAGTCGGCAGTGTCGCCTTGCCCAAAGGTGAAGAACATATTTCTCCTTCTCAACTATACTGGCACAGTGCCCAGGGAGGGCACCTCAACACTGGAGTCTGGCCCAGCTGCTGGAATTGTGCCACTGGCAGCTGCATTTCAGAAATTAAGAAGCTAATCAAGTTTCTATAGCATTACCAGTGCAGAATTCATCTCTCTCTATTTCCACAGCCTGTTCCCTCTGCTCCTTCTATACTTGGAATTGGAAACATGACAGAAGCTGCTAGAAACTGAAAAAAAAAGATAAATTCCCTTCAAGAGAGATTGTTGTTCCTAGCTTTTTTTGAAGCGGTCAGCAACCACATGGTCAAAGATAATATAAGCCTATTTTGATTTCCAAAAGCATTTTGGAAAAATCTGTCACCAATAGCTCTTTTAGGACACTAAGCAACTGTGGTTTAAGAAAGTCATTGTTAGAAAAATCTAGAGGAGAACCTTCTGAAGGGCTCTAGGGGACAAGCTGACCATGAGTCAACAGCATGCTCTTGGGGAAAAGACAACCAACAGCACTCTGGGCTAAGCAAGAGAAAGAGCGTTACCAGCGCATTAAGGGAAGTGAGTGATCTTTCTCCTCTGCCAAGCTCCCTCAAGTGCTGCAGTCTCAGTTCATGAGAGACACAGACTTACTGCAGGACAAAGAGTACTAAGAGACTATTGCCATCTAACATGAAATCAGAGGTTGAGAGAGCTGGGACTATTCAGATTAGAGGAGAGAAGACTCTGGGGATTGTATCAATGTGTATAAACACCTGATGAGAGGGAGTAAAGAAGGAATCAGTGTCTTCTCTCATCTGTCTTCCATCGGTGGTGCTGATGGAAGGACAAGAGGCAATGGGCACAAACTGAAACACAGCAAATTCCATTTAAACCTAAGAAAACACTTCCATGGTGATGAGTGGACAAACATTGGAACAGGTTGCCCACAGAGAGCTTGTGGAATCACCAACCTTGGAGAACTCAGAACCTGACTGGACATGCTCTTTGGTGGAGCTGGTAGTAATGGGTTTACAGTTGGAATTGATGATCTTAAAGGCCTTTTCCAACCTAAATGATTCTATGGTCCTGAACACTCTGCTCTAGTCACAGCTGTGTTAGGAAGGTTGGACTAGATGATCTCCAAAGGTGCTTACCAGCCTCAACTACACAGCCATTCTGCATGGAAACAGACTAAGTGGGCTAGGGCTCCTTCAGCTGAGGTGGCATGTCAATGCAGTTTAACGAATCATGAATGAGAAGGAAAGTAAAAGTAGGGATTCTTTGTTCACTGTTACTTCCACTGCAAGAACTTTTGAATCATCAGATGAAGTCTCTTGTAATCCAGTTCAAGAGGAATGAATGGAGGTAGCTCTTCCTGACACATTTAGCGTATCTGTGGAACTTGAGACCAAGAGATGTTTGGGATACCAAAAAGTCTTCACGGGCTCTAGGGGACATCAGAAAACTACATGGGAAGGAAATCTGTGGAGGATTCCTGGACATAAAAAGTCACACAGACTTCAGGCAATAACCTGAGCTGAAAATACCATCCTAGTATTTTCTGGCTGTCCAAAGAGCTCAAGGGACCAGCATCATATATTCCCCTAGGAATCCTCTTGGGGCCACTGCTGGAGACAGCATAGTGGGCTATATGATCTTTGCCCTAGTTTTTATATAAAGCATCATCATGTGTACTTTCTAGCAAATAACACTGTTTGGTGCTTAACCTTTATGCTTCTTGGTCTGCAGAAGAAATTCTCACGTTGAGTTGACAGTCCATTCCACTAACTAACATTATCTAGTTTTCTTGCACTTATTTCTCTAATTCTCTTAATTTATCACATGACAATGCAATACCCAAATTAACACTATTATGTTTCCATGTCTATACAACTTCTAGCACAATTTCCCCACCAATCCATGTGTAGGATAATGAAAGTGATGACTAATTCCATCAAAGTATTAGAGAGATAAATTAAACTATTAATCTGTAGAAACCAGCTGCTAATGTGCTATTTTCTATTCAAATAAGCATGTTCTGACTAGCTGGCATATACTTCATCTTATTTTATAGTAGGGACACAAGAGACTGTACCTGCAGGGTGGACAGCCCAGGACAGGGGACCTGTCAGTAGAAGCTGAACAGAAATACTCCAGCACAAACAAGCAGGAGCCCCAAGTTACATGTGGACTCTTGTGTTTAACAGTTCACAATTGACTCATCCATAATTAATTGAATTAATTTATACTTCCAGCCTCCCACATCCTCTAGCAGTGAGTTCCACCATTTAGTCATTCATTGTGTGAAATAGCACATTCTTTTGTATTTTTCTAAACCCACTACATCTCCACTTTTATAGACTTTTGCCAAACCCAAGGCAGGGTTCCAGTAGGACCTCCTGAGTTCCTGGCTGACTTCCACCCAAACAGGGAATGGTGCCTTGGCTGCGGAACCAGGAGGGCTGTGCTCCCCTTTCAGGTCTGACAGTGTGTAAAAGCTTTTTTCTTTTTTTTCTCTTTTTTTTTTTTTTTTTTTTGCCTTTTCACCAAAAAAAAGCAACCCACCAGTGACTGCTGGGTATATAGTGCCCTAGAGAGCTACCATTGCTATTTAATGAGCAGATCAGTCTTCTTAGGAACATCACAAACACAATACAGATCTCTGAACAGCTACTCTAACTACTCAGTTTCTATAAAACCACCAAAACTGTGGTCTAGCCTCCCATTAATATTCACTGAGTACCTCCACTGTAGTTTGTTTATTCAAGAAAAACAACTTATTGTCTGAAGACCAAAAGGAAAAATTAAAAATGTTTTCAAATTTACTAGGAATGTCTCTAGAAAATCCAACTAAAACCAGTATTCAATAAACCAATAAAAAAGGCCAAATGACAACTACTGACCTATCACTCTGTTACACAAAGAAAGGCTTAATTGAAGACAGCACTGATTTCACACTGCCCACATAATAGCCTAAATATTGCCTTTCACGAACATAATATAAACTGAATGCTCAGCCAGAATAAATACTACAGGCACAATTAAAAGTTAATTATTTGTTCAAAATAGTAGTCTCAAAACACAGAGAACTGAAAGCCTGTGCAACATATTCCTTCAAATATTGGTACTGACAATATAGGTCAACAATCCAAAAGGGCAGAGAAAAAAGTATATAATTTTATTATCATTTAATCACACTTCAGTCACTCAGACTTCAGCAAAGCTACAGATGTGGATAATCCCATTCCAACTCAGCAAAAATTGCCCCAGAAAACTATGAAATGCCATATAGTTAACCTAGAGCACTAAACACTAAAACATCTTAAATCCTCTTTTCATTTGAGAACTCTCATTTTCTGGGTTTATATGACTTAAGACAATGGAATGGAAAGCATTTGAATTCCTATCAAGACACTGAAGCACAAACAGTTTTTCACTTTAGCTATTTTTGTAGAAAGAATGTTTGTTTAGATATAAGCACAGACCAAAGGCATTACTCCATTCAGTTGGTGCAGAGGTTGCCCACTAGCCTCTCTCTATTTGTTGCCAAAAACAGATTTTAGGGGAAAGACTAAAATCTGTTTAGCAAACACAGCAAACACCAAAGCAATAAATTCCAGTTTTATTCTAGCTAGTGAAACTGCATCAAAGTCAAACAAGTGGAGTACAATGCAATGGGAATGCTTCCCAAAGGTGACTTTCCCTTCCCATTGTCCAGGCAGGAAGCCTGGGACTCCCAGCACCTCTCCTACACCTGCCATGTACCTCCTGGCTGAGGGGCACACGGAACAAACAGGCTTTAAAATGTCTTGCTCTGCCCCAGGAATTCCCACAGAGACTCTCAGGGCCAGAACACCTTGGACCTGCCTAGGGTACAGCTTTGGTGCTTGGTGTTCTGCTCTCTGCTGTTTTGCACAATCATGCTCAAACTATGAACAAATATTTTTATCCAGTTGCTTGAACATAGAAGTAACAGGATGAGTCAAGAATACACAGACAACCCACAGAGCACATAGAAGTAGAAAGCCAATACATGTCTTTAAGCAACAATAAAGGGTAGATGGATGTGACCCCTCTGCATACAGCAAACCCAAATGAGTTCAATCAAAAGGCTACATATTACTTATCTTTCTCAGTCAAAATAGACCAGCAATTCTAGGAAGCAAAAGTAAGACTCTGTTAGGGTTTCTTCACAGCTATACCCTCAGAATATTAACTCTGTGGCAACACTGGCAAGTAGTAAATTGTTTCAGAATACTGAAACCTCCTGAATACTGTGACCTCCTCTGCAAGTGTATGTCACAAAACTACAACTATTTGTTTACTGTAGCCTCAAAGACTTCATAGACACAAATAGAAACTCTACTTTGTTCTGTAGCCTCATCCTCTTTGAATTTCACCAATAATGAAGTACTGAGCAAGTGACAACCATTAACTTTGGCATTTTATAGAATTGTAGCATAACTAAAAAACTTCAAATTCATCTCTCCCTATACTCTTAACTTGCATGCAAGTCAGAAGACTCCAATCTTAAATGTAATGGTCAGATGGAAAACCTTGTAGCACCTGTGAAAATCTAGAAGCACAGTTATAGAGGGTGTGTCACTAAGGCTCCCAGGAAGGAATCTGATGCAGTACCTAAGGGTAGGAGGACCAGCCACTGGCTCGTTCCATGGACAAATGGGATTCTGTGGATGAATGAACAAAACCATAGCTCTGCGACTGCCAGGGCAACATTGCACTGATGCAAAGATGATAACTCAGGATGTACCAGCTGACTCTGTGTCTCAGAGTTAATTGCTGGCGAATGGTAGCTGGAATTTGCTTGGAACTAAACCAAGCGCTTGGCACCTACCCAGAGTTATGTGCCAAGAATCTCTGAGATTACTCTAGCAAGCTTAGAGCAACAACTTATCCAATCAATCTCAGATTTTGAGATTAAATTTTTTGTAAAGAGGCATTTGGGATATGTGGTTGTTCTCAGTTACAAGTCACTGGGACTCCACCTGACAGTTCAAGGAAGCTCACATCGCTAGGTAAGGAGCTACAAACAGTACCCAGCACCACAAGGGTCTCAACAGACAGACAAATCAAAATGAATACTCTAGATTATTTTCATAAATAAATACAAGGAAGGATAGAGAAACACAAAGTAATAAAGCAAATGTGTTTTAGACCTACAGGCTTAAGCTTGTCATCTCTTCCCTGTGACAGATTTGTCTGGGAGAAATTAATTTGGGAAACAAATGATGTGCTGTTATCATAGTCTTATTTCACATGCTTGTCTGAAATGTTCAAAGGGCTGATGTGCTGGTAGGTGGTTTTCCTCACACCCAGCTAGGAGCACAGTGATGTATGGGTGATTCCAAACCCACAAACATCTTTGATGCTCTGTCTGTTCCCCAAAACCATTTCTCTCATGTTCCCCCTCCACTTGAAGGATGATTTGCTTCTGTCTGATACCTCCAATCTACAGTACTCAGTACAACAGAATGGCAGGAAAGAGACTATGGTTTTGTTTATTTCTTCCTCTTTCCCACTTGCTGCCAACCCACTTAGTCTCAAGTTCCTCAATCGTATTTTAGTAAAACACACTAAGCTGTTACTTCTATTTGCATCTGTATAGATCTGCAACTAAAGTAAAAATTTAAGCCAGAACATAAAGAACTATCCAAACATCTAAACTACTTTAAAACTAAACTATTTAAAACCTGCAGGTAAATGAAGTTACAAAATTACAAAAATGCATTCAACAATGACATACCAGTACTGAAAATTGTCATCTGGTCAATCTCAAAACAAGCAAGAGAGTAAATTAGACACTGTGTTATTTAGCCTCTGTCACACTCACTCAAGCTGAGGTACCTGTCCCTGCTCTGGCTGCAGGACTGGTCATTCCCAGTGCTCTACAGCATCAGTGCAATAAGGAATTTATAGGACTGTAGTTCAGCCACTCACTGTTTGCATCAGTTCCAAGGCACATTTCCCTCTCCACTGCTGGAAGAACCAGCCACTTACTGAGTGGGAACCTTGTTACACATGCCAGCTGTATATGCCATATTCAGTATGATGACTCTTACCTATTTTGTTGCAAAGATCAAGATACAGACATCAAGATCATTTTAGCTTGTGATCCCTAATCAGATGCCCCATTTTCTGCCTTCCTCCATAATATAGTAACTCACTGAGGGCTGGTGCCCCAACTATACATTTTTTCAGTGCTTCAGCTGCTGCAATCATTTTTCACCTATCTTCTGCTCACCTTCATGGATGGATAAACAAGTTCATTTAGACCTCCAGGCTGGAAAAGTACCAGCTTTCACTATACCTTTTTGTGAGCATCCCTCAGAGTCACCGTGTTGTTTTATTATTTCACACAGAGGGATTTAGAGTATTTTAAAAGCATGAGTTGTTTTTAGAGTGACAGGAGCTGTATACTCAGCTGGCAAATTTTAGTAAACAAGCCACTCAACATTCACTGAAATTCTGCTGTGAGCCTAGTCCTTTGTAAAGAGAGCAGGGCAATGGAAAACCTTGCATTTATGCCACAGAGTTGGCAGACACATGAAGCAAAACTGAGATCAAGACCAAAAAAAAAGGCACAAGAATAAAGAAACTCAATTTACGAGCTGCAACTTCTCGACACTTGGGGGCTACTGAAAATATTGACATTGATCAAAGGTTCCATTTCACAGAAGAATGAAGATTCAGTTTCATTTTCATTATTTAGAAAATTGTGTCAAACAGTAAAAGCATTTGGTCAAAACCTGAAAGGTTATTTTAAGCAATCAAATGTTATTTCACTATTTTTTAACTGAAGCATGTAATTTTTAATTCCTAGACGAGGTTTTGTTTCAAAATGCAATAATGGTAGTAAAAAGAATAAAGAAAAACACCTGTTTAAAATAAAAATACTTGTTAAAGTTTTGGTCTGTGTGAAATGCTTTGAGTTTGTTCTGGTAAAATGCCAGTATGCAAACACAGAACTTAAGTGCACAGTCACCAGGAACCAGATCCTGTTTCCCATTCTTTACAAGTTCAGCTGAGCTTTCTTGATTCAAGTGTTCTCTGAAAAGTTCACTAGTTGACAATAAGCAAGTGAAAGATTGGTGAACCCTTATTCTAAACTGCATCAATAGCTGTCGATCTCCTGCCAAGACTGTAACACATTTGCTCAATGCATTTTATTGCCTCTCTCTGCAACAGTCTGTGCTTTCCTGCCTTATACGTAATTACAGACCTAAATTGCAGCAGCAGTGTTGGGTTGGCACTGGTGTGACAAAGCACATGCTATTGCCTCTGTTCTCCAAAAGCATAAAAAGATATTCTTGCAGCCAGGATTCTGGTGCAAATGGTCACAGAATGCTCAGTTTATTTGAGCCTCGGTGTTTAAGGTAGCTGTCTATAAACATCCGTATGGGAAAAGACGTTAACATATGGAAACCTAAGGCTGTGAGCAGAGTTAAGGAAGATACATCTAAAAATATTACTAGCCTTTGTAGGAAATCCTGTATTAGAAAGTTTTCTGGAATTGCAGATTAACACATTAATAAATTTATTTCTTGAAAGACTCTTGTTTCAGAGGAAAGAATATGGACAGTATTTCCAGTTCATGCAGTGCACCACAGCTAAATCTGAAGTTAAGAAAACACATTGACTATCCCATCCTGGCCTATATCTTCATGGGCAATTTTGATGATATAACAGTAGTGTGGATGTCTGTGTGAGTGTGTGTGTATAAACACTTTATCAAGCATAAGGAAGAAACATTTCTGCAATGCTAGGTAAAGCAGTCAGCAATCAATCCAACTTCAACAGCCTAAATAAAACCCATACTATTACAACAGAGTCACTTTATCCATGAAGAAGGAATAATCAATAATTTAGCATAGGCCTTCAGACTGGAGAGCATCAGAAAGTCACAGCTGCCAATACAGATACCCATCCAGCTTCTCAATTTGCTCTCCTGCATCTGAATCCTTGCTGTGAGCTGCCTGGCAGCTTGTTTTCCCACATACATTAGGGCAATGTGCCAGCAAGTGTCATCAGTCACCTCCCACCTTCTCTTCCTTGCCTCCCTCTCCTTGCTTTCACTTTTTTTCTCCCTTTCCCACACTGCCCCTGCAAACAAATCACACATGGTATGCACAAGTGTCATACAAACTAGATGGTAGCAGAGACAAAAAGCATGGCAGGAAGAGGGAAGAGCTGCAATAAGGCACATGTTGTAAGATGCCTACACAGCCCCCAGCTGAACGCTGCCCCCAAAACTCCTACACCACCCTGGAGTAAGGCACGTGATTTGTTCCCTTCTGCTGCCTCAGTTTGTATTTCAGTGAGTTGAGAGAATACCCTCAGGGGAGAACTTCAGTACCAATCTCCTCTGAGCTATTTTTGGGGAAAGAATGTGTGTGAACCAACTCCATTTACTGCAAAAGCCTGAGGCAGCACCTTTCCAGGCTCCCAGCCAACACCTACAGCATGGCATCTTCCCAGCAGCAGTGCCACATTTTTCTTGGATTACTTTGGGAATTTAACTATTATTCCAGCTGTAGGACAGAAATAAAGATGCTATCAGGAATGCTGGGGAGATTAGAAAGCATGTTTTTGTACAGGTCTTTAAAGAATAACCTTTCGGAACACTCAGGTTTTGTAACAGTAAATTACAGATTTTCTGCAAACTGCATGTCACTCCACTAGTGTAGTAATCTCCTCTCTTTCTTTTTCCCCCTCATTCCTCTGGAATAATGGGATTAACAAGGATCCTATTAGCAATTCTTAAAATAGCTATATATTTCCAGTGCCTCTCTTTATATGGCATCAGTCCCAGAAGTAGTGTGGAATATTTATTTGCTTCACTTACTGACTATCCTCACTGTGCACAAGCTTCTTTAGTATTATTTCCTCATTAATATCCATATCTTTCAGCATTTCTTGTAACAATTTCTAATGTCATCTGAAAGGTGTGTTTTACAGCAGCTTTTCTCTTGCTGGAGACTTGACTTCTAGAGCAGCTGACAGGATGAAGTCATAGATACATTTGTGATTCTTCAAATGGTTCTGAGAATGCTTATTAATTTTTGCACCAAATGGCTCTTCAAGTTTCTCTAGCACTTCTTTTCATGTGCCATCATGTATGCAGTGACAAATCTCTGCCTGTTAGGCCAACACACTAAGTTAATGTGTGGATCCTGTCTCCCTCCAGTGGCACATTGCACTAGCCACAAAGTCTAATATTAAAGTGCAATTAGAGCTTCCCTGAAACTCAGATGATGTCTCTCCATTGCCAAGGTTGCTAAGGGGTTGCAGGGAGAGATTCCATGTGGCCTAGAAGTCCCAGGGAAATTACAAAATGACCTCATTCTTTCAACAAGTCTCTTCTCACTGCCAAAACCTGCTGTTGCCTGCTCAGCTTGCTGTCACTCGTGTAGCAATAGCAAGAAACACAAGGAAAAACCACGGGGAGAAGGAGGCAAACTATTTGTTCAGGGCTTGAAATAACTCCCTAAAGCAATAATCAGACTTTAGAAATTACATTTGCTACATAAAAATTAACAGTTACAATATCAGACTGTTGAATAAACTGGAGTTGCCTGCTAAGGCTTGAAAAGGTGTGTTGCATTCACTCACACACGCCGACAGTTCAGCAATGATATATGGAATTTAGATCATGCCTTTCCCACAGCATACTTAAAGATACCCAAACCCTTTGCACTTATATACCCAACACACCCAAAACCTTTGCACAATGACTTGTTTGGTGAGCAGATACTGAGCTGCTTCATGCATTGCGGAGAGTCATTTTTGTCCTAAGAGAAAATCCTGGATGTCTGCATCCCATCCTTTTGTAATGCACATTCCCAACCACCCTGGTGCAGATTCCCTGCCTGAGAGCAGTATGTATGTTCCTCTGAGCAGGAGAAATGCTCAGGCTTGCCCTTCAGGCTTTCTTTGGGGAAAATGGGAATAGTATGAATCCCAGTTGTGATTTATGGCCTTGTGAAACACCTCTGCCCTTTCAGCGACTACACTGCATTACAGCAATTTCTTGGGCTTCCTATTCTTTAAAGCCACATAAACAATCTGCAATGTAACAGCTGCAGTACATAGCAGAGATAATTCCTCATTGTGGATACTCTAAACTGCATTGTAGGGCAAAATGTTTCTAGACATTGTACCAGTCGATATACTGCACATTCCTTGCAATCCAAATCTCAGTTTGTACTGATGGTGTGAACAGCAGATATGGAGAAGAATGATTTCTTTTTCCAGTTTAAATTTAAGAAGTTTGGGTAGGGAATTCCAACCCAACAACCACAGAAGAGCCTCACAATAAGCAGCAATACTTTTTTCCTACATAGAAAATTTGGTCTGAAATTTAGTTTCTGTATCAAATGGACAAAGGCTGTATGAAGATCTATGTGCAAAGTGGGAGCTGTAGTTACATAAATAGTAAATTGAGCTGAGGATTTACTTGTTTATGGTCCCTGTATGAACTTCTGGCATTTCACTCTTTATTTTAAAATCTACTGTAACTCATGTTACAACCCAAATGTATGTGCATCAGAACTGCCTGGTTCAGAAAGGGAATACCTGGCGAGCAAACAATACAGAGAATGGAAAGAAACTGGAAGGAAAAAGTACAGTAAATTCCATAGCTGTTAACAGAGCTGCATGAGTGTGATGGGACCTGGATACCTCCTCTCATTACTATTTTCTGCCAGTTAAATGTTTTGGGTCTTTTTTACTACTTTTTTAATGGCTGACAAACTCTTATGATGGTGAAAAATTGCTGAAGATAGTACTAAAATTTGTGATATTAAAAGTATGGTAAGTTTTAGGACCTGTGACCTGCCTCTGAACCAGTTCTCCAAGTACTGTGCTTAAAAACCAGGCTCACCATCCAGTCCTGAAGGCACCCTATGAAGTAAGGTTCCCATTACACTGTTTCTCACTTGTCACATTCAAAGGGGAAAAAAAAGCATCCCCAAATTCTTCAGCAATTAGAAATTGTTTTCATTGTGAACATATGAAAATTCCGAGTTTTCTGTTATAAGGATCAGAATGCTTAGGTGAGTACAAGTCTAAAATCCACTATTCAGCAATCCATTCCGTTCCCTTGATTTTATGAGCATGAAATCACCCCAAAATCAAATTTTTTGAGAAAGCAGAGCCCTAACACTTGTGCTTCATTGCAGCACTTTGCTCCACGTTCAAAAGCAGGAGAGGATTTTCCTCTGCCTTTGAAAATGGCTTCATTGGCCTCGAGGTGGCGATAGGATTGTGGGAGTTGATTCCAAGGCTTCAAGTACTAAACCTGAATCCATCTGCCTTATTTCTTCTTGCTAAAGCAACTCGGCA
>NW_008685544.1:53552-77594 GCF_000695815.1 Acanthisitta chloris
TTGGGAAAAAAAGGGAAGATAACTTCTCAAACACTTTTTCAGTTTGGATTTTCAGAGCAGGACTGAAGAAAATATTAGCTCCAAGACTATACAGGCATAGAAGTGTAATGGGTGCAATACACCTATGCAGGTGTGGAAAAAAATGTCTCTCACACATATGTATATTGTCATTAGCCTAACTGGAAGGCAATTGCTTACAGTTTTGGCAAGCAGGGAAGATAACTTCTCAAACACTTTTTCAGTTTGGATTTTCAGAGCAGGACTGAAGAAAATATTAGCTCCAAGACTATACAGGCATAGAAGTGTAATGGGTGCAATACACCTATGCAGGTGTGGAAAAAAATGTCTCTCACACATATGTATATTGTCATTAGCCTAACTGGAAGGCAATTGCTTACAGTTTTGGCAAGCAGCATCTTTTAAGAAGTATACTATGTATAGGCTTAAACATACTAAGATCATGTTAGGGAGTGAATAACTAGCAAAATAAACACATGCTAACACAAAAATTAAGGAGTATGTAATGAAAATTACAACTTTCAGGAAAGAAATAATGTGCATTTATTCTAAGTGATTTTCTATGAAAAAAATATTAAAGAAAAAGAAGTGTTTTCTCTGAAATAGATATTTGATATACCAGATTGTTCTTTTTCTCTACAAACACACAGACCATGTAAACTCAGCCTAAATGCCACCCAGAAAAATACAGGAAGAAATAAACTTTTGAGCCAGAGGGCAGTGTAAGAGAAGTGTCATCTTTGTGCTATAAACCCTCCCTAGTGTAAGGGTTCTCAGGTTAAGCTGGTGCTCATTGCTGCATTCACGTTTTGGTACTTATTTTGAAGAAGGCAAGCAGGAAGATCTGGTGAGCTACAATTTCTGGGAAAAGTCCTTGTGGAAGTCATTTTCCAACTGAGTGAAGTGCCCATTGCAGGAGTGCCCACCTGGAAGCTCTGCAGTCATGGCTACCCAGCAGTGAACTCTCATAGCTGAGCTACTAGAGGAGAATTGTAGAAATGTTTCTGCTATCAGAAATTTTATTGCAGTTTTAATGCTTTCTCACTGCAAATAAAAGATGGGAGAACTATAATTCTAACTGTGACAGCTCCGAGTTTCCTGCACCTTGTATGTAATTTGGCCTCATTCATTGTGTTTAACATTCACCTGAGGGTATACCAGAGGTAAAATACAACTTGCATTCTTCCTACATAGAAATGCAAATTTGTTCACGATTTTGATAAGCACCAACTGTTCAGAGGAGTGTGCAATTCTATGTTGACATGTTCATCTCTACAGAAGCTTTACTCAACATCTTCATTAAAACTACACTTTTTTTATAACAAAAACCCCAGTAACTTGGCCAGTTATTAGCATACATACAGCACACAAGAAAGCTTTATTTTTTATTTTCCTCCTCATTTTAAGAATCCACTGCTCCAACAGGATTTAAAGTTACAAGTCTGTATTTTTCCATATTGTTGTTCATAATATTACTCCCTGATCTATCAGACTGGTATGTCTGCTAGACCCTAACCCATTTAACCTCTGCCATGCACAAATGTTTGTAAAATCCCATTATGAAGAGCCAACTGTTTTCCCCAAAAAGGAGCAGTGAGTACCACACACAACTACACATTAAGTGACTGAAATCTCTTGAGGGACAGCCAGAACCATATTCTGAGTCATACTTGCACACAAAAACCATAACAATCCTATTAGCTTTGCAAAGCACGCCTTTTGTGTGAGTTATACCTCAGGAAAGATCCCATATTTAAGCCATAAACAGCACCTGTATCTTCCAGATTAGGGTAGAGGGATATATTTCAAGCCAATTTGAGCATGAAGTCTATCAGGACCTTACTGTTGATGAAGCAAAGCATTTCTGAAGCATAAATATAGCTTCAGACTGTTATAGCTTCCAACAAAAAGTGATTGGTATGAGCTCTACAGATACACAGGACAAAAGATGGCATTTTCAGACCGAGAGGATTCAGTCTGCTGGAAAGATAGAATATAAAAATGAAACGGAGAGTACAGCACTTGAAAGCTAAAAGGAACTGAAAAGGCAGATGAATAGCTGCTTAGAAAGCTATAACAAACCATGGAATGCAAATTGCACAAAGACAAAAGATTCAAGAACTTCAAACTAAAGTGAGCCTTGAAGAGAAAATTTATTTAATCCACAGTAAACATAGTTGGCACTGGGCTTCAAATCCTGCTCTCCTCACACAGACATGGTAGCCTCCCTGGAACATTACTGAAACAGGGGAAAACAACTTCTGCCAGTACACATGCTTTATGCTTTGATATTGTGGAGTCAATTCAAACAGACAAGAGTAAAGATGAAAAGTGGAAGCACAAATGTCAAGGTTATTCCAGTTGTCCTCTATGTGCTTCTTGGCAAAAAGCTCTAGAACCGAATGAGAGGCTTATGGAATGGGGGAAGGGAGGTGTTAATCAACTTTTTGTGGTCTTCAGCATGAAGAGCTGCCTTTTCATAAAATGGAAAAGTTTATATATCTATCTTGTTAAAAAGTTGCAATAAGGCTGAACAATTCCATTTTACTTCTCCTTTTTTTTTTAGGTGCCAGATTCTATTTTTACAACTGAGAAGCTAAGCTTCCTTTATTTCTTGAAAACTGGTCAGAGATCCTGCCCATAACTCTGAAATCTTTCATCAAGTATCAAATTGATGAGTCTCCAGAAAATATATCAATTTCAGCGAAACAGCATTTTTTCAACACAAAAATAGTTCCCTAAACCCAAATGATCGTGCACACTACAGTCCAGCTACCTGTAGTAGTGGTTACAGTCGCTGTTGGGGCACATTTTACTTCAGTTTCTTCCCTACAAATGGTGCTTTAAAGCACTACAGCTGAAGTATGGCAAAGTGTCAGCTAAAGTCCCAAGGAACCAGAGGAGGAAGTTGGCTCGTTAGAGCCCCCATGGAGCCTTCCCAAAAGGCACTGTAGCCTCAGCTGAGCTATACGTGTGGGACAAACAGACACACGTGTCTGCAGTGCTTTGTGCTTCCCAAGCTGCTCAGGCTAATACTATGTGCTTTGCAAATCGTCATGGCAACGATGTATTTCTTTACAAGGGAAAACAGGATAGTAAATAGGCATATAAACCCCCTTGTAGCTGACAATAATGTCACTTAAGCTTGCATGCCCTCCCTCAGGGACAAACAGAAGGAAGGGTGGCAGCAGCATGTGACAAATCCACACGCAGGACAAAATCCTGTTAACAGCCCTCTTGCAGACTGCTGTGCAAGGGAAGGAACCAGCACTTAAACTGCAGAACTACTCCCTGTTCATACAAGGAGTTCATTTCTCCCAGGAGGAAAGCTTGAGAGAATTAGGATTGTTCAGTCTGGAAAAGAGAAGGGTGATCTAATTGAAGTCTTCAAGGACCTGAAGGGAGCATATAAGAAAGATGCAGACGGACTATTTCCAAGGGCCTGGAGCAACAGGACAAGAGGGAATAGCTTCAAACTGACAAATAGTAGGTTTAGAGAAGAGATTAGGAAAAAAATCTTCCCTGTGAGGGTGTTGCTGCACAGAGAAGCTGTGGCTGCCCCATCTATGGAAGTGTTCCAGACCAGGCTGGATGGAGCTCTGAGCAATCTGGGCTAGTGGAAGATGTCCCTGTACATGGCAGGGGGATGGAACTAGATGATCTGTAAGGTCCCTTCCAATCCAGGCCATTCTATGATTGTAGACTAGGTTGACTAGGCTGGGGGTGTTTAGTTTGGAGAAAAGGAGGCTCAGGGGTGACCTTCTCATGGTCTACAGCTCCCTGACAGGAGGGTGTAGCCAGGTGGGGTCAGTCCGTTCTCCCAGGTAACAAGTGGACGTTCTCTTAAAGTTGTGCCAGGGGAGGTTTAGGTTAGACAATCAGAAGAATTTCATTACAGAAAGGGTGATTAGATACCGGAATGTGCTGCCCAGGGAGGTGGTGGAGTCACCATATCTGGAGGTGTTTAAGGAAGGACTGGATGAGGCACTTAGTGCCATGGTCTAGTTGACATAACAGTGTTAGGTCTTAGGTTGGACTTCATGATCTCAGAGGTCTTTTCCAACCTTAATGATTCTGTGATAAACTTCACAGATAGAGCGATCAGCATGGTGTAGCACAAGAGAAGTGTACTCGGTGAGTGCTGCTGGGTAAGGCAGTGAGTCACTTCAGCTGTCAGAACCACACAGCAGGGTTAAACACTAGTTAAAACTGGACTAAACAAATCGATGCCACCCATGTTCTCTGATGAGCTTACGACAGTCAAATTTCTTGTCTAGGCTAAAATGAGTTTAGACGCATGGGGTTCAGAGGAATTTAGACTGCCTTGCCTTGCTAGGCTGACTGCGGTGTGAGTCTATTATATGTTGCAAACAAATAACTGGGAGTGTGTCAGAGAATCCTGTGGTTTTCCTCTGTTACAGTGCTAATTTCTCAGGTGGCCTGAGGCCACATCTATGCCAGCTGGCCACTGGAAATCCACAGCACATCACTGACGTTCTAACACCACTTCCATAGCTCTTCTTTCACTTCCCATCTACACTGATACAGAATGATGGAACCATTGTCAAGTCCAAGAGAGGCAACACAATTAAATTTTCATCTAACATTTTCAATATTTTAAATGAATCTTTTTCTAACTGTTTTTTCCCCTTAGAAATATTACTTGTTCAAAGCAAACTTTACATGAGTCAGTGATTTCAGATGCTTCAAGGAATGTTTTAATGTGAGGGTGGTGAGACACTGGCACAGGTTGCCCAGGGAGGTTAGGTTGTCCTCAAACCTGGCAGTGTTCAAAGCCAGGCTGGATAAAGCCTTGAGCAACCTGCTCCCCCAGGGCAGGGGGTTGGGACTAGATGATATCTAAGGTCCATTCGAACTCCTTGACATACTATGATACTAGGCAACCACCTGAAGGATCACCTCTATGGCCTTGTACAACAAAATACCCATTTTCAGTAAGCAGAGATTTTAAAAAGAGTTCCGCTGACACATTTTCAGTAAGCAGATTTAAAAAACTCATTTTGACAAATATTCCCAATTTCCTTTCTCTCTCCATCTCAGGATCCATTTAATGTTGTAATAGCCTTAGGAGTAACACTGTATAATGTCTTTTACATTGCCAAAACAGATAAGTAAAATGCTGTCTGGGACCTGTCAGGTTCTATAGAACTTGTGTCACTTTCCCTTGTCGACATCAAATGATATGTAATAACTGTTTTATTGTACTCATCTGTCACTGAAAAATATCAACTTGATCAATTATTTCCATGTACAACTCTACTCTGGAAACAACAAAACAGGCAGAGTTCCTGGTTTGAGTATTTAATTCCTCTCTGTTTGCATATAGAGATTTCTGATTCAAAGAATCATCTGAATGACTAATTTCTCTACTGATCTTGACTGAGATTTAGGTTTGGAATGAACAAAGACCCAAAACCTGACTAAGTCTCAGTTAAATTTGTTCCCATTGAACCAGGGACAACACTCTTCCCCCTCAGTGTCAGAAGCAGCAACTGCAACTGAACAGTTCTGAAATACCTTATTTATCAACCAAGGTACTTTCCAACTAAAAAAAGGTACTATGTTCCAACACACATAAGCAGTGATGGCTTTAAAGTCCTATCCACAATTCCAAATCTCCAACAATGAACAACTATCTAGCAATCACCCCTATTCAAGCCTTAAAATCAAGGAACTCTAGCAGTTTTTTCCAGTCAGAGATGCAAATAAATCCATGGTCCATGATCCTACCTGTGGGTCAGACAGCCGAGAAATGTCAGGGTACAAGTAGAATTTTATCCCCTCGGAAGCGCCTGGTAATGTTACTCCACGAATCAGAAGAATCATCAACATGATGTAGGGGAACGTGGCTGTTACATAGACAACCTAGTGAGAAGAAACAAACATTAGAAAAATATTTCCTTCCAAATGTAGCAAAACCACCTTATTTCCACATGCATTTTGCTATTAGATAGAAAGCAAGTCCTTTTCTGAAGGAAAAGTGCTTTTGATGCCTTCTGCAAATGAGCTGTCTTCCAACCATATTCCCTTTCTGAACTATTTAGGTCCTGTAGGAAAGATCAGCTCTTTGATGGAGAGACTGGGAAGCTCTCTAAGTATATTACATACTCTCTCTTTGTGACAGGTGACCACTCTGCTATTGTGTACCTGTGCACTATATCATGTACTATTCCAAACACAGGTACAGGGAAATTAACTCATAATAGCAAGAAATTAAGTATATGTATTATGTAACAATAAATGCAATGAATTCTCAGGCACTTCATAATTCTTATACAGTTATCTCTCAAGACTGCTTTGCCTGCATGAGAAATAAACATTTCATCAAGCCTAAAGGCTAAATGCTGTGTGTATCTCCCTGTGATCCCCTGTACAGCAAAATAGAGAGATTTGCTATAAAGCCCTTATCACACAAAGCATCCTCGGGCAAAATTTCTGAGGTGCTCAAGCCCAGCAATTCCTGTTTTCACATATATGGCTACATTTTTTTCAGAAATCAGTTTGCTCTCCTCATGGGAAGCAACAGAGCTTTGCTGGAAGAAGTCATGTTTTCCAAAGGGAAGATTGAGCGGAATTGATCCCATTTTACAATGGCAAACCTCAGAGTAGTACAAAGCTATTCAAACTCAGAGATGGATTAAATGATAAATTCCATGTCACTAGAAATGTTTTTTGTAGGTGACAACCACCTGAAATCTAACTCCCCATAAAACTATATAGCTATTTCTGCCTGTGCAGAGTGGGTATAACTATCCTAACATGAGATGATACTCCTATACATGTACCTTGTGCAAGTCAAAATTACTTAACAAGCTGCAAAAAAGGAAAAAAATCATTTGGTGAAAAATACAACATCTATAGCCCTCAAAAATATGCATTTTAAATGTAAAAGTCCAATATGTGTCTCATGCCTATGCAAATGAAGGCAATACAGCAGAGAATGACCATGAAAGGATTATAAAACACATTTTTTGACTAATGAACTGAAATTTGATTTTCAGACCATGCTGACACTTAACGCCGAACACGAAATGATAAAATAATAATAAAAATGGATCATCAGCTAATGAGAACTAAAAAAGATACACAGAGAATGGACGAAGTCCTGCTCTGAGCCTTATATTGGGTGGAAAGAACGGAGCAGCCAGATAATGGTTTTCATGTTTTTATATTTAATTCTTTGTCAGATATTTTTTTCTACTTGTTTTAAATCAATAGTTGCTTTTGATAGAGGGCAGTCAGCATACATATACATTTCTTGATGTAGATGGTATTGCACCTGAATATGTGCTAGAACACTAAAGAACAACATTTCCTTGTGTTGTGCTTTATTCACTGCCCTGGTGTGCAGCACATCCCCTGCTCTCTCGCACACCCCACCACTGCCTTCAAGTGTTTTACCTGAGCAAACAGATCATAATCTTGCAGAGGCAGATTTCTTCCCAGGTTTCTTTGGGTGTATTTCCTCACTCAGCTCTGTCAAGGAAGAGCTGAAAACACTCTTCTCTATACCCCGGAGAGTCAGGTAAAGTTACCTTTGTAATCCCACAGCAGCCATGCAGGCTTGCAGAGTTAAGCTTCCCAGTTTTCTCTTTGTTTTTCCAAATGCCTCCTCCAGCCCATCCACACCTATTAACAAGTACTAGAAACACAACCTCTAACATGTGTTTTGTCATCAGGGTAGTTCTGCCTCAGCTTGAGAGGAATGAGAACTCTCATTCCCTCCTGGTTACCATGAGACTGCAAAACTGCAACTTCTCTTGCACTGCAAGGGGTGAGTGTACTGTCTTCAGAGGGGAGAGAGGGCCACTGCTTGCAGGTGGTGCTGGAGTCTCCCACTATGTTGAGTCACTTAATTCCATCGCATCCAGAGCATCAGTTATTTGATCATGCTTCCCAAGAGCTCATGAGGTGAGGGAGGATGGGGCATTTTAGAAATCAGTGCCATTATTAGTATCATCATCACATCTGTAGGCATTAAAAGTTTCCTGAATTGTTTTCTTTTCTTTCAACACATCAAACCTCTCTGAATATCAATGTGGACACAACTGTTTCTAATTACACTGCATCCTGTTCTAATTGACTTTAATTGCTTAGTATGTCAATTTGCATCCCAATGCTCAAAATGCTTTTTTTAAACCCTTGTCAGAGCAATGCCAATGTTTAAGCAGTTGGAAACAAAATAAAATTTTCTGGCATGTTAGATTTTGCATCAAGTTCTCCTCATACATTATAGCTGGAAGACAAATTTACAAAGATATTTAGACATGCAAGTATGTGGAAAGGCACCTACTGGGACATCTGACAACTTTTAACCACACTTAGGTGCTTAACTGAAAGTACAATAGGAACAAAGGTCCTGGGAATAGATATTTCATTGACTGCCACAAGCTTTAAGTATCTAAGTATAGAAAGTTAAGCACCAAGTATTGGAACTTTAAATACCAAATTGGAACATTAAGAGACTTAGATGTCTCTATCACTGAAGGTTAGTTATAAAGATATCTAGATATCCATGCAATGATTTCATGAGTGATTCCTGAGAACTGAACTAGCTGCCAGTTTGTACCTTTGCATACCTAAGTATCTCTCAAGCACAACTATGTGCAGAGGTTTAAATTTGGCTCCTGGGACTGCTGAACTTCTTGTCCTTAATGAAAAGATGCTTTCCTAAACATTCCAGCCAGATCATACCAGAGAGGTTCGAGTGAAGGTGACTTGGCTTGGGAGAATATGTAGAAGAAACACATGATAACCCTGTTGAGAATAAGGAGGAAGCCCTAGATGCAATGAATTGAGCCATAAACCCACAGAAATCTAAAAGCCCCAAACCAGATTTCTCTGGCAAGAGCTGCTACAGAACACACTAGCCTGAGGTTCACACATTACTTCACGGCAGCTTTGTAGCAGGAGAGTCATGAATAGGAAACAGTGTACTTCAGTCCTTTGGCTCATGCTGAGAACACAACTGAACTAGAATTCCACGAGCAAAATACAACTTTGAGGCTAGGAATTTGAGGGACTTCTATCCTGCAAGCTGAAATGTTCAAGCTTATTTGCACTATAATGAACCAACTGCATTTTATAAATGGAATAAAATTTCACTTGATGCTTAAAAAAACTACTGACTTGCTAATCCTTTTCCCACAAAATCCTCTATTGCTCCATTGGGCTATAAACACAAGTAGTATCAATGAAGGAATTACCAGCAATTTGCCTGAGCTCAGTATTAAAGTGGTATATGGAAAATCAGGCCTGTCCTCCATGCCCCGCTCATCCTTATTTTTCACCGAGTGTTTTCAGCCTGTTGGTTAGTCACTTAGCTTCTTTATTAGTTGACACTGTGACCATGGAGAACTAAATTGACACCACTAAGTTCATCTGATAAAAGGAGACTGCTGACAATCTTCAGAGCTCAGTGACAAATGAGGTTTGCCTTCTCAGGACAAATAAAACCATGCCCACACTGCAGTACACTCCTGGGTGAAGAAATGGCTTGGGAACCAAAATTGTGATGTGATAGGGAAACAAGGAATTTTTCACCTGCTTTAAGGGGTTGATGCAGAAAGGCATTAGCACAACTATAGGAACACAGTTATCCCAGTGTCTGGCAACTCTGATGACTGTGGAGTCACATCCAGGTACCACCAATTTGGGCACGAATTCCATCAACATTTTCAAGCTAGTTCTACATGCCACAGTCAAGCCAGACATCTTGGCTTCACTGATATTTGTCATTTTCACATATTCTAGGTTCCTAGATGCAAAATTTTCTTTTTCAATGTGATGGCATAGTGTGGAATTTTCCATACAGCATTGCTTGAAAAAGTCTTTTGCTGATGTGATACTACAGTGTCTACGGACATACAAATGACAACTGAAAAGATATTTTCCATATTGACTGGATTTACAAGGAAAATGGTATAAAAGAGTGTAAAGGAACAACAGCTGATTCACAAGGTTTAAAAAAGTATGTCAAAAGGAGGAAAAATGTTCTAGATATGCCTACATTTTAAAGTAAAAATTTCATGTGCAGAAAAAGAAACTAAAACAACCACCATAGAGAATTCCAGGTGAGTGGATTTGTATGAAGTATAATTGGGATGGGGGAGTGGGTAGAATCAGCAAAATGGCTGATTTTTCTATTTTCTCTGTGTATTTTACAGATTTCTTCAGAATCATCTTCTGTTTGTCATCTTTGTTTATCCATACAATGTTGCCCCAGAATAATCTAGTAAAGCTTCCTTAACCAGATTGCTTAGAAACTGTAGATTTTCTTCTGAATTACTACTGAATCACATGTAAGTACAGAAAGCTTCACTCAGGGCAGAGAGAAGTTTACAAACCAACAGCTAAGAAAATTTAATAAGATTTGAGAGCTCAGAAATAAGTATCAAAGAGGAAAAATTCACTGGGAATGCGAGATGGGCTGTAAAATAGGAGCTGGGAGAGGAGACTTAGTGAAGGAATACAAGAACCTTATTAAATGCGCAGTGATCACAGGAAGCAAAAGATTGTACATGAAATACTAAGAGCAGAAAGGAAAAAACACTTCTAACACCACATCATGCTGAGGTCATTGGCTGGGACAGAAAAATCTCTACCTAGCAAAGCACTGTAAGTCCTTATTTTTATCCACATGGTGGTGAAGGCAATAAATAAGTAAATAAGTTTGAGTCACATTCAAACAGTTTCCTTTATAATGAAATGAAAACTTCACTCCAAAATTCATTGAGTCAATAAAAGAAGCATTCTATTTATTTTGATTTGGCATCCGTTTTACTGAATGGCTGGAATCTCTTGAATTAAAAATGATTTAACAAGTCCAACTCATTATTTATAACCTTTATTCCCACATTAAAAACTGGTGGAGAAAAAAATGTTTTCCATATTTTTTTCAGCAAGAACTGTTCTTTACATTGGGTCAGACTTTATGAACTTTTCAGCACTTCCCAAATTCCACGTCAACATATTATATGTTCAAAAAACTGCCCACCTGTAGTCAAAAATTCCAAAAAGGATGGGAGGAAAATTATGGTGGAAGTTTTGACTCAGGGCTGAATCAAAAGCCTCTATCAGGCCCAGGAATACAGCTAAAATTGGAAAGCAGTGAGAAAGTACTAAAGGCAGACAATATCCATGCACCGCAGCAGCTCACATTCCCAGATGAATAGAGTGAATAATTTGCTTAGTTGATGAGCTATTTCTCCCCATAAATATTCCTTAAGCAGCTTCAAGTTTTCTAAATAAGTGTTACTTGAAATTATTTCCCAGTAAATTACCACAGCTGGTTTTGTTTCCAGATTGCCCAGGACCATTAAAATCAAGATCTGTCTTCTTTCTGCTAAAATTGCTCTTCAAGCTTGTTGGTTCTTTTGATGAGGTCTATAGGGCTCCTATTTAATCATAAAAATGTACTGTCTAGAGCAAATGCAATGATAGATTTCCATGTACTTACATTAAAATTCTCTAATTAACAGATCCTGCCCAAAAATACTCATTTTTTAGACTACTATGAACAGAATTTCCCCTCCCTGCAGACACAGGCTCAGTAAAGCCCAATTGTGGGGACTGGAACACACAGAAGTGCCTATATAATATGCAGAAGCAGTTCATTGGATCAAATTACTGACATTAATTATTTGAGCACCTGCATTTATGCACTAAATAATGGCAAATGCAGATAACCAGATTCTTTTTTGATACATGCACAGCTTAATAATGACCTAATCACTGACAAATAATGTGCCAACAGCTTCTAAAAACATGGAAGTGATCATAATATTGGGCTGGGTCCTGAAACAATGTCTGAATAGCCTTGATCAAATTCATAGAAAACTTTGATTCAGGGCTTCAAGAGAATCACAGAACATCCTGAGCTGGAAGGGACCCACAAGGATCATTAAATTCCAACTCCTGGCTCTGCACAGGACATCCCCAACAATCCCACCACGTGCCTGAGAGCATTGTCCAAACTCTCCTTGAGCTCTGGGGGAAGAACCTTTCCTAATATCCAACCTAAACCCTCTCTGACACAGCTTCATGCCATTCCCTCAGGTCCTAAGATGAAGATTCACTATACCTAGATTAATGTTCATAGGAAACTATTTACATGGTTACCCTAAGTTTACACAGTCTACAAATTAGTGCATAGTGGGTTTAGGTGACTCTGCTCCGAAGTGCTCCTAAAGATTTAGTGCATCCACAATAACCTTGCTGGCCTAAACAGCCTGAAGTAAGACATTGCAGGACTTTTAGACATACTGTTTCATTAACGGCACTACATTTTTCGATGTCATTAAATGCCAAAGGAGGAAAGCAGGATGACTTACTTCCTAGCTAGATACCTATAGTACATACCAGTCAGAGAAATCTCAGTGCAATGACTCCTCCCAGTGCTTCCTCAGGCTCCAAAATTATATTGTCCACACTCAACACTAACCCTACACTTACCAACTGCCTGAGTGCCCTCAGAGGAGTTATGTTGATGGAAAAAGTAAAGGCTGCAACAATTCTCAGCACTAACATGCCTAAGAGTATGCTGCCCATTAGTTAGAAAGTGTGTTTATCACACTGTTAATATGTTGTTAACACAGTGCTAATGCAAAAATTCCAACAGTCGCAAACACAGTGTGCCCAAAATAATTCTGTGAAGCAAGCAGAGGTCTGTAGTGCAATTTGCTAATGCAGAAAGTTGCAGAAAACCTTTAGCAAAATGAGCACTACAACTTGGCAAGCAGACACAGTTCCACCAGTGTAAATACAAAAGAAACAATCCAATGATAAAATCATAGTATTATTGTCCCTAGTCCCTATGTGGGGTGGTGGAGGGTGTTTTGTTTAGAAGGGGAGTCTGTTTAGGGTTTCGTGGGTTTTTTTACCCCAAAGAGGCCGTTGATTGAAGTTCATTATTTTATCTCCACCATAAATGGGCAAACCTTGAACTAGAATGGCAAATGAAATAATGGCATTCTGTAACTATAATGTTAAGTTATGATTTTGTTGAACACACAAACGCACATAGAGGAAGATCCACCCTCTGGGTATGAGCAAGGAGAGGAGGACCCAGAGGGAGGAGGCAAACTTTGGCATCTTGGCTAAGCTCATTACTGCAAGCAAAGTGTTTATGTAGAGCTCCCATGAAGTAGGGAATTTACAGAGCCACAAATACCTCGAAATTAAAGACTGCTATTTAATCAAGTAAAAGTCAACTTTAAAAATCAATCAGGAAGAATTTCAAATATAAATTAGGACTAATTAATTAACCAAGGCTTTTTTTCCATTTCATAAGTCTTAAAACGTTTAAGCTTTTATAAACCAAAGCTGTTGCTTTCCAGAACCTTCCGGGATTTTCAGACCTCTGAACACCATCTAGTTTGCCTTTGCACACAACAAGCCAGAGGCTGATATTAGTTACATATTTGCACAGTAGTCTGCAGTTTGTTTAAGAAATGCTTAATATGGGATGACTAATTCCTCACATAGGACAATTCCATGTCTATGAAAATAATTTACAGGGGGTCAGAATTATCCCATAGTACCACCTGAATTTCCAGGTTTATTACGGAGTTTACAGGCAGAAATGGAGGATCAATAAGGCCCTACATGGATTCAAATTCTTAGTTACTCGACATGCCTTCCAGCTGTAGCTGCAGGCACCAGCCATTAGGTTCTGACATAGTCTAAAAATGTTGACCCTGTGAAGCAGATGGAGATGCAATGTCACAACAGGGCAGGAGATGATTTTTCCTGTCACTCCAAAATGTGTCGCAACTTAAGTGTGCATTGGAATGAACTCCAGACTTTTGGCTAACTCATTCTTCCAGAGGACAGTACAGTTTTGTTTGCCCTCTAATTCCTTGCTGGAGACCACCAAACCAGATGTTGTCCTTATGTAATTTCTAGCCACATTGAAGAATGACTAGTTTCAGTAAAACATTTTCCAGTAAAATAGAGCTTTACTGGTATATTTCTTTCTTGTGCTGCTTGATTTTCCTCACTTGTCTTTAAACAAACAACACACCCTCACTCCCAAATAAACACCATCACTGAGGAAGACCACCGTGATACTACATGCAGTCTGGGAAGTGGATACACTGCTATTACCAAAAAAGATAGTAAGTGAGATTTCCTAGCTGAAACTCCTCATCAGGTAGCCACAAAAGGTAAAAAGTGCCAGTCAATGTATAAACCAGAGTCTACTATTGCCATGCAGTCCTTGACTGGCAAGGAGGCAAGGAGAGAATTAGGCGTTGTAGCCAGCACATGAGAATGCATCAAATAAATGAATGAAATTTTAAATAACTGCAAATATTTAAAAAATTACATATCAATACAATAGGAATAAGGAATTTCCCTAGAACTTTGCACCAAAACTAGTCACATGTGAGACTCTTTGGAATGTAGTCTATCAATCCTCCAAGTATTCAAGCAGGTGTGTTAGTGGCCATCTCTAAATGATCTATCAGGCAATTCTGCAGTTTTTGGAGAGTACCATAGCATTATTTAATCTTGTGCAGCAAATGCTGGGAAAAAAAGGTGATTTGTAACCTGGCAGGCAAAGAAGATATCCCTATAGCACACTCACACCTTTTCTTTCTTTTAATAATTTTTATAATCATGAATCTGGAGAAGAGGAGGCTGAGGGCAGACCTCATCGCAGCCTACAGCTTCCTCATGAGAGGCAAGCACTGATCTCTGTCTCTAGTGACCAGTGACAGGACCTGAGGGAAAGGCATGGAGCTGTGTCAGGGTTAGGCTGGATATTAGGAAAAGGTTCTTGCCCCAGAGGGTGTTTGGGCACTGGAACAGCTCCCCAGGGCAATGGTCACAGCCCCAAGCCTGACTCAGGGGGTGTTTGGACAATGCTCTCAGGCACAGGGTGGGATTGTTGGGATGTCCTGTGCAGGGCAGGAGTTGGACTGGTGACCCATGTGGGTCCCTTCCAGCTCTGTCTATTCTATCATTCTATGAGTTGTCTTGTGTACTGGTTCAATGACCCTCAAAGATCCCTTCCAACTACAACCATCCTATGATTCTATTGGGAAGTTCAGGACCTTTATAGGATAATAGCTTATTTCCATTATTGAAAAAGTCATGTGTTTGCCTACCCACAGGATGACAGACCACTTTCTGTCATCCACTGAGGAATATGAGCTCTTATCACCATGGTGACAGCTGAGTGATGCATTCATCATAAAGCATTTGCAATACTACTTGTGCATTAGACATAACAACAAAGGTATAATAAATCGCCTTACCACCTAAACTAGCAAGTATCCTTATCACCCAGACCTTCACTGTCCACATTTCCATTCCGTATGGCTACAACATCTGTTACAATGCATTTAGTCACACATTTATTAAAGGTTTATTGCACTGTAGCTTCCCTACTAACCAGCCTCTAAATCTAGCCCCTAAACCACCTCAAGGCTGACTTGCAGGACACTGATATGACAGTGTGCTAAAATTTAATTGTGTGTTTGAGAAGATTTTCAGTCTGAGAAGAAGAGGTGACGTGATACATAGGAAAAATGAGAGGAAGCAAAGATAAAAAGGCTAGGCTGGAAAACAGTGTGACTTAAGAGCATGTCGCTGCCACAGATTTATTCTTCTATCTTAGGCAAATGCTTTGATCTCCTTGCTCTCCCTTCATCCCTTCAGTTCAGCAGAGATGTCTGACTGACAGTTATGTGGACGTAAAGGCAAGCTCTCTGGGGAACAGAGGCATCTTGCTGCGCTCCTCCAAGTCTAGGGACACTGAGATTCTAACCTCAGTAAGGCACTACAGGAACAAGTGAGATACAAACCAAAACACAAAAATACTTACTGACCTGATCCATGGTAGTTATCTCGGATAGCAATAAATATATTTTATACCTACAGGAAAACCCTTAAAGAACTGTTTGTTATGGTTAATTGAGAGCAGTGCCTTACGCTTTCTGCATATGACAATCAAGCTTATACAGGATGTTTTGAGGGTTTTTGCTTTTCTTTATTAACCACACATTTTTTTTCAGTTGCCCAACACAAGTGAATAGCAGGTGCAAGGCAGCCAACTCACTCCTGGGGATGTGTTTTAGTTACCAGCATAGATCCAGCAGCTGCCTGAAGCTGCCTTTGTTGCTCGTGTGGCAATTTATTTCATTAAGCACTCCCATTCTTAAGAGTGAGTTTGGATTCAATCCACGTTAGCTGACACTGGGGTGGTAGACAGAATTAAAGTTTGTAAATCTCACAAGAACAGCCTTGTAAACAAAACTTGTACTACAAAGGCATCTTCACATCGTCAATAAAGCCCAAATCTGGCCTATACTGACCACAGAAATTAAAAAGACTGGCAGGAGCTGGATATAATGTACCTTGGCATGCAGTGCCATGGGGATGGATACCTACAAACTGCTTTGCAAACTGCAAATAATGAGCCACTCTTGAAGATATATAGAAGAGCAGGAGCTGAGGACAAACAATGTGAATTAGGGGATTATACTACTTCAGCTGAAAAAATATGAAACTAAGAGTCAGAGCTATAAACAGATGCCAACACTCATGCTTGTGTATTTGAGTTGAGGGACCAAGGAGTTACCTTATATGCTCTTGCAGACGAAAGGGTGGAAGCAATATTCCAAGTACATAAACCAAGATTCAACAAAAGCAATATCCATAGCAATTTCTGTGCACACATAAGGAGACTAGGACAGGGCAACTACAGTTTCGTGAAACAGCTTTGTAAAAGCTCCAATCATAAACCACAACTATAAGCAGGGTGTCATGCACCTGAAAGAAAAATACTTTAGCCCTGACATGTGCGTCACCAATGGTGACAATAAACAGAACAACTTATATTTTGGCTCCTGTTTGATGTTCTGCTGTATGGCATTGTTCACTGGTCCCTGAGGTGGGGTAAGGGAATTGGTAAGGAAGGTCAGGTTCTGTGAAAGGAGAAATGAAACTTGAAGAGGTCATATAGGAACAAATGACTGGAACTGACACATTTCTAAAGTCTCTTTTTTGGGTCAATGTATTGAATTTGGATAATGGGTTAAAAGTGCCTGGTAATCTCAATGGAAAAATTAACCTGTATGTGTTACTTTTAGCCAATCAATGCATTTCTCTTTACAGAGGTGCCTCAATGCTAATCTGTGCCTTTTGGCTTCCCCTTTAATTTTTCAGCAAATTTCACTGCATTATCATTGCAAATATCACAGCTGGCTTTCCACCCCCTGCCTTCCTTCCCCTCCTCCCTTCCCCTTTCATACATTAGTTTGACAGATCAGGTGAAACCTCTGCCCAAAACCTCTCACATCTGCATGTGCCCTGAGCTGTCCTTCAGTGCACTGAAACACACTTTTGACGTGCTTGGGCTATGGACCAGGGCTTAGATCCAGTCTAAGCATTCATACAACAGAGGATCTCTGCTGTTAAGGTGCAGCTAGGAAGGAATTAAATGCTGAAGATATGATTCTGATTTAAGTTTACCATTTGATACTTTCTCCAGGTGCCAAACTGAAGTTTGGGAAAACCACCAAGAGGCACAAAACGCTTCTTAACAAGTCCAAAGTGTCCTGAAATGCTCAGAGCACAGGAGAATGAAAAAAAAATAGTTTTAAAACCTCCCCCAGAGGAGGCAGAGAGCAGGAACTCTGCATGCATCTCATGAATGTTCTACTTTCTCCCTTTGAATACAGAGATCAGTCTTGGACACAGTGTTAAAGCCTCACCATGAAGGGCTATTCTTTGCTGTTACTTCAGGCTAAAACAAAAGACACTTCAGGAGATACAATCGTTGCTGCCCAGTTCCTTTTCCTGGGCTCCTACAATGGGCCCTAGTTCTTTTTTTTCTTCCTTCCACACATCTTTCTCTTATTTTTTTGCTTCTGCCCTTTTACTCCTTCTTTCTGCCTCATTGAATCCATTAAGGTCTTTATATAGCCTGCTATTGAGAAATAAATTTTCTTTGGGACTAGTTACTGAGTCTTAACTGCTGGCAAGCAAGGCTTAACTCCTGAGGGGAGAGCAGGGAAAATGATGAGTAGGAGGTATGAATAGTCCATCTCTGAATTTGGGGTCTGCAAGCACACCAGATACCTTGTAGTGTCTTGCTGGTCATCAGCTCAAGGAAAAGGAACATCCTAATCCTAGCAGTTTTCCACCTCTTTAATGCATTAGTCTTGGCACACTAAGTTATCTTCCTGCTCACATTTTCAAGCAGATCAATACACTCTCTTCAATGATTTTCCTTGGTGTAGGTCCATATGCCTGTCCTTTTTGCACAGTTGTAAATTAGGAGGCACTGACATCAAGAGAGAGGCAAGAGATGTAAAATTGGGTGCTCTCTCAGTTAACACAAAATTATCCACAGTCAGAAATATAAACACTGTTCAAGTCTGCCAATAGCATGATAGATTATTTCAAAGCCAGTAAAGCTAGTTTCAAACTGAGAGCAGTGCAGTTTACTCCAGAACCAGAGCAGACCTGCCCACAAGCTGGAAACATATCACTCTGGAGGCATGAAAAGGTGCACAAAGCAAGAGAAGCAAGGGAGCTACAGAGGGGCCAAGCAGAGACCTGTCTGAGAACAGAGAAAGAAAGTCAACTCATGGCCCTACCTAGCATAAGACGACCTGCAGGCCATATGCAAAATCTAAGACTTAGAAAGGGGAAAACCTTCAAATCTTGAAGTTCAGAAAACCATAGAAATCGTTCACAAAATATGAAGAACTATGAGATGGTGTGTGCAAATAATTTACTACTAATGTGCTCTCTTTATCTCTAGCCTTGATAATGAAGTTCTGGGGGATTGTAGAGTAAGACATCCATGAACCATTCTATGCTCCCCTGCCCTGCAAATGCAGGTGCAGGAGGGAGAAGGACTATAAAAACAGAGGTAACATGGGGAAACATGTGGAGTTCAGTAGCAAGAGATGACACCACATTCAGCCATGCAGAACCTGAGAGCTCACACTTTGCTTTTTAAATTGTTCACAGTAATTCTGGGGAATTTCCTCAACAGAAAAATGAAAAATAAAATGTAACCAGTAGAGTACAGTCACAGCCTTATTTGTTTTTCTAGTAAGGCATAGTGTGCAGTTTGATTTGATGGAATAAATTCTCAACAGCTAAGGTGTCTATTTTATATTGAATTATTCAGTCCTATCAGAACTGCAGCCTGGGACAGGTGGTCTTCAGAAGCACCACGGAGTGCAAAAAATTAGGGCTTTACACCTTTACTTAAACCTTGCTAAAATGTGAGTGTGAATTAAGTATATTTCAAAACTGCCATCTCATTTATTTATTCCTTATAAATTTGCTTATACTTTTCAGTAAGTTTCCTGCCCATCACATTCACAGATTAACAAAAATGTCAAAAATCCTTACCAAGACATTTTTATGTTACTTTTATAGGTCTGTGTCAAGATGCCCCAGTCAAACAGGCTGCACCTTATTGTTTTATCTCTGTTTTTTCCATAAATATAACTGAAAGACTTCCAAAAATTTCTTGGCACTTAGATGGTCCCTCACTGCATTGAGCTCAGCAAATCCAGTTGAGCAGTGGAACTAATTAAGAAGTAAGCAACGGTGCAGCATTGTAGAGGACAATAGGCATGCAGTTACAAAACTAATTTATAGAATCCTAGAATTGTTTAGGTTGGCAAAGACCCCCAAGATCATCAAGTTCCACCATTCCCAGCACTGCTGTGTTCACCACTAAACCATGTCCCCAAGTGCCACATCCACAGACTTTTTCAGCACTACTGGGGATGGTGATTCCACCACTTGCCTGGACAGCCTGTTCCAATGCCTGACTGCCCTTTCAGTGAAGTTTTTCCTAATATTTAATCTGAACCTTCCCTTCAACTTAAGGCCATTCCCTCTTGTTGTGTCACTTATCACCTGGGAGAAGAGACTGACTCCCACCATGCCACAACCTCCTTCCAGCAAGTTGTAGGCAGCAATAAGATCCCCACTGAGCCTCCTTCTCTCCAGGCTGAACAACTTTCCCCATGAAGTACATCTTAAAACCCCCATACTGATCATAACTTTAGATGCACTTAGCAGCCTTTACAAGACTCTGGTCTAAGTTTGGCATGTAAAGGTCAAATAAAATGCTCAAACCAGGAAAAATCTGGGAGTCCACATTGAATCTAACCAGGTTTGCCAAACTTAACATTTAGAATGAGACAGGTCCATCAGAACCCTATGGAGAACATTACAGGTTAAGGCACTAGGGACAGAAAAAAGGAAAGATTCAATAGCACAAGAGGAAAACAAAAAATAATGCCACCACTTACATATAGTCAACCCAATATCCGGCTTACTTGTGATAGGTAAAGCAGTACTGCTGCTCCTTTAAAAAAGGAAAGGTTCTCTGCTTTTCCAACAGTCTCATGGCAGAAAGTGAAATACTTAAATGAATAATGAAAGTGACAAGTAAAAAAATCAGAGATCTTCTTCCTTTTATGTTTATATATGACAACTACATCACCCAGAAAGCTTGCAAGGTCATTTCTAATAGTTTACGATTACAACTGCAAAAGCTTTTCTTAACTAAATGTATCCTTTGTAGAGGTGCAATGAATAACATGACGTTGTCCAATGATAAATTAGGAGAAAAGTCATAAATGTTTCGGGATGACACACTGTGCAATCATTAATCTATTATTTTAGCTTTTGACTTGCAGGATTATTTAATCAAACATCTTAGACAACTCATGTTTATGTATAGAGTAGCTCTATCAGTGCTATTTCTCATGTAGCACTTAAACAGGTATGAGCACAGCAAAACCTTTTAGCAATGCTTTCTGGGCTATGGTTAAGGGAAGAGCTACAGAGTGAAAAGATGTAGCAAGTGACAGAACCCTGTTATTGTGAAAAGCTTGATGAGATTCTCTGCAAGACATTTTCAAAGCTGATTATGATCTGAAAAATAGATTTTCTTTAGAGGAACATCCACAGCTTTTTATGGGGGACATCATAGCCCCCTAGCTCTGGGTCTGTAACACTCCTGGTTTTAATTCTCAGCATCACACTGTATTTATAAGCTTCTCCTCCTGTGGCAATTTTAAAGTATGCCAAGTGGAGAGACAGCATAAAGTTAACACACTCTCATAGCAGGATGACATTGAACTTCAAGGAACTGAGTAGGAAAGGATCAAAAGGTTCAGAAGTCAGACTATGATAGAATAATACTCAGCAAATACTCAAGTCTGCCTCTGTGGTATGTAAATTAGTTCCAGAAAAAATTGAAGAAAGGATCCTTAGGAGATTTTTCCCTCTTTCAGATGACCCTACAGAACATAAAAAGGATTTCTCAAGACATATTGGCAAGCAACTAATGGACAAGTGCAAAACAGTGTGGAAGAACTATTTGGGTTTAGCTCTGGCAAAAGACTATCTTTATGATACTAAGGAGAACTCATTCAAAAACACCCCAAAATTATAAGAGTCTTGGTGGCCATACAAGCAGTGTGATATTCTAATACTAAATAAAATCCTGAAGGCACACAACAATGTTCTTCTAACACTCATATCAGAAATTGGTGACTTGGTGTTTTGTCATGAAATGACAAAACCTGATCTACCGTTTTACAACAGCCATTAATATGCTGCAGGTGTGTTAAAATGTTATAAATACCCATAGCCTGGAAATGATAGCAAGCCTGTGGGTTACTTTTTAACACTTTTGATTCAACCCTTCCTCACCTACAGAACAGGCAGAAGTAGTGCTTCTTTATCCAGCACAGAGAGCTGAAGCACACCATGCATTGAGAGTGTAAAGGCAAGAGCAAGTTTGATCATTTGTCCCATGTCTGTGGGACACACTGTATGTTGATTAGCTGTCATTCCCACTCATGTGATGCTGTCTAGGAAAGAAAGCTGGATTTATTTTTTCTTGAGTCTATTACCTTAGCTTATTTATATAGAAGTATTTCCATGCATGAGTAAATGGAGACACACCCATGCTCTGTCAAGCAGAGATGATACAAAAATGGGTTTGATCTGGAGTGGATAACAGAAACATAATGAGGTAAGGGGAAAAAAAGTATAATTCAGTAACAAAATTAAATATTGGAATTAACCGACATGTAGGAAAGAAATGATTCATGACTCATACCATGAGGGAAATTAAGCATTGGAACAGGTTGGCCCAAAACATGAGAAACGTCTGTCCTTGGAGGTTTTTAAGATGCAGCTAGTCAAGCACTAAGGCAACTGTTCTGAGTTCAGTGTTCACCCTTCTTTGACCAAGAGGCTGGACAAGAGACACTCCAAGGTCCCTCCTAAGCTGGACAATTTAGTGATTCTATAAACCCTGACAGGGCTTCAAACCAGGAATATCAGCACAAGACAGGAATGTGTTAATGCATCCAAAAAGTAAGGAAGATGCTTAAGCAGGAAAGGAATGGACTGATGAATAAGACAGATGTCTAATGCCTTTATATAACTCTGAGTCTAGCAGCCTCCTCACATCAAAAGGAATTGGGCAGAGGTTGCTGCAAGTGATGTGTGACTGTGAGCTCAGCAGAATGATCACTGCAAAAACTCTCATTAAAAGAAAAAAAACTATTAGAATTACTTCCTTCAGCAAGCAGTTTAGGAAAAATACATTAGCAACTTCTGGTGTTCCTCTCTTAAAGTTCAAAGCACAAGGACATGGAGTCCAATTAATAGATGGATAGTAAAGAACCACCAAATAACTGGTTCCCTTGTACCTGAAGATTTCAACAGTGTTCTAGCAAGATAAAAAATTAGCAAGACTCAGCAACTCTGTAGGTATGTACATTTTAGAAATACTCAGAATTTTCATAAATAACAATCAAAAATATTTTGGAAAAATAAGATACTAAACCAAGCCCTAATGATCAGAGTCTGGAATAATAATTTAAATATTAAAAAAATTAACTTTCTTCAGTCTTCTACATATTTCTTAGCTTATCTGTGGAAGCATTTGATGCCAACTATTGAAAACATTTCTGCGTAAGATGGATATCAGGTACTATCAAGCTTGGCAAGTTGCAATATACACATCACATTATGGTCTTTACGTTGTCATGTTTTTCCCCTTTGCATTTGAGCTCCTCATTCAAAGGCCCTGCACTTTGCATATATGCAACATTTTAGAAGTGATAGCTAGCATACAAATAACTTCAGCTCTAAGCCTGAATAATTAATGGCAAGAACGTCTGCAAAGGCACAAATCTATTTCTCCCCAAAGCTGCCAAAATCACATAAAATTATTTCACTATTCCACATCAGAATGGAAAACTGAAATGCTTTGTGAGAAAGTGATGAATTTAAAGAACAGGTTGAAACATCCTGGTAACAGTGTCATATGCACTTCATCTGGAGTTAAAATTTATGTTAGATTTAATACATTTAATATCTTAAACATTCATAATCTGAGGAGAGGCACGTTCTGTGGTAGTGCTGGTTGGAGAATGATGGGTTTGTTTTATGACAGCTTTTAAGGCTTGGATGTTTTTTTCACCATGCATTAGGATGCATGCAATAAAGGAGGGGAAAAGAGTAAACCAACCTCTTGAATATTTCAGAGAGCAGAACTGTGAAGATGAAGTCTGTCTGTCCCCTTCTTCATTTGGTCTGTTTCCCCTGTCCTCTTTCTCTCTACAATTCTGTCCCACAGACACCTTCCTTCAGGTCAGAAAACTTTGAGAAGTTTTCTGCTTTGAATAAATCCGTTATTTCAATGAAATTATTCAAACTAATTAAATTCTACCACAAACTTAACAAGTCGGCCTAAAAACACTTTTACCATAGGAAAACCAGAAGTCATTTTTAAGAGCTTCCTGGAAATGAGCATATAATAAATTCAATCTAGTGTGAAGGACTATGATTGGATGAGCTTAAAAATGGAGTTCCACAATACCAATATATCAGAAATGGAAAATGCAGCCCAGAACACTGTTCTGCCATCTGTATTTCAGAGCATTTCATTCCTTTGCAGCACCCTCAACACCTGACTGCTATGCCTTTGTTCAGCAG
>NW_008685544.1:77616-81739 GCF_000695815.1 Acanthisitta chloris
CCTGTGACTTTGGCTGTAGTAAGCAGCAACTGTAAGAACATTAAAGTTCTTAAATACATCTAAACAGTAAACTTATGTCCAGGAAAAAAAAGCCCAACACACCACATTACTGAGCACCAATGCAATGTCAGACACTCACCTAGTAAAAAGCTAACTACTAACCACAGGAATGAAACTGGGAAAAGCAGTTACCAATATTGGTTATGAAAGATCCTTAGTGCATGTTTCTTGAGAAGCAATGGACCCTTGCAAGGCAGACTCTCAAGTACCACAGCACCTCCTGAGGAACAGAGCTGCTGCTCATGGTATACTGATCTGAATAGTGTAAACACATGACAAGTCTACCTCTTACAGCACCCTGATCTAAATTTTTTAAGCTTGAGACCTATAATGCTGAATACTGGATATAAATTCCATTTTCTTTGCACTTCTGTTGCAAGGCAAGTAGTTATTTCTGCCTAGTTGAAAAGCTTTTCATCCCATTTCAAGTGAACGAGACATCTCTTTTTCAGGCTGTTTCTCCTAACCCCATCAGAAAGGTGGTTACCAAAACCACACTGCAATAAAATCAAATACAATTTATTCCACCTCCCAGCGAGCTGAGGATTTAGCTAAGCTATCAGAAAAAAAAATATAGAAAAAAGGGAAAATAAAAGGTCAGACAGGTTAACTACTTCCAAAATGCAAGTTCTATTCCTGGGGAAATGGTATAAACTGAAGGAATCTCATGCCTTAAGAATAGACAAACCACAATAAAATTATGAATGCAAACCACAGAAATGCAGAAATGCAAAATACATCCTTTCCAAAATCCCTGCAGCCTCTTCCTGTCAGCAAAGGACAGTGCAGGTTTGCACAACCTTGTGTGCATGAACGCATGTGCAGTCACAGGACTTGTTTTTCCCTCCACCCTTGGGTCACATTATACTATGGTAGAATAGATTTCCATCTTCAGACATTCTTTTTGATGGGAAAAAAAAAAATTAGTTTTGCTCAGTTTCATTTCTTCCCTGCCAGCTGTAGCTCCTCAGACAACTGCAAAGCACTTCTGTACCTCCCCAGAGTGCACACTTCAAAGACATATGGACATTTAGCTTGTCATTTCCTTATATCACTTTTGCTTCTCTATATTTCTCTCTTTAGGTTTTTCCCTCCCTCTCTCCTCTAAACTATTCATGCTTACACGCATCCCTAGACAGCCTTTCTCAGCATTTTTCCTGCAGTGACTTGATAAAAGTAGGGCTGTAAAAATCTGTGTGTGCAACTCCTCAGATGAAAAATGCAGTACCAGATTGACTGACACAGTTGGCAAATACAGACAGAATTCAGCAACTAGTTTCAGCCAAAATTTTGATAGGAGGAAAGAGGTGTGTGACTGAGAAAGCTGAAAAAATTCACTCCGACATTTTCTGAATTTCAAAACCTGTTCCATTTGAAACAGTTCATTTATGGGTAGGCCACCAAACCAGAAACAAACAAACAATCCAACCACACTTCCAAACTAACAAACAATTAAAAATCAAATGCACAAAATGTTTCAATCCACCAATTTTTTCCTTGTATCCCATGGTTCCAACAGGACAAACCAGTGCTTATTTTTAGATCCTCCCTCCAGAACTATGGCCCTTTTCCTCTCTGTGTGTAGCTGATTATTCATATATTTTACTCAGAGCTGTGTCTGATATTACTCCAGGGGCCTCACCTCTCTGTCATGCTGTGGCTCACTTGGGATGTGAAGCAGTGTCTCTCTGTTGGCTGTGCAGTACTGAATGGAATTCACTCAAATGGTTACCAAAGTATTAAATATTTTTCTTTTTTCCCCCCTAATATGTCCACCTTTATCTGTCTTTGAGTGTTTCCATCATTTCTGCTTTTGGTGTTCCTTTTGCTGTAGGTTATTTTCACTTCTCAATTCTCTCTGCTTATGTGCATTGAAACTCTCTTGTGTGACTGAGTGTTTCAACTCTGCTCAGTTTGAGGCAGAATTCTGAATTTGCATATCTCATGCACAGAAATCCACACAGTCCAGGCTTCAAGGACTAGCCAATAGTCATAGAATCATAGAGCCAAAGTTGGAGGAGACCAACCATTAACGTGTCACTGCTGTAACCCCTAAACCATATCCCTGAGCATCAGATCCAGATGCCTCTTCAACACTTCAGGGATGGTGACTCCACCACCTCCCTGGGCAATCTATTCCAGTGTCTGACCACCCTAAGAGGGAAAACATTTTAGTGTAGCTTGCTAAATTAACAAGCACAACCCAAAACCAACCAGCCCCACCTAACAGAATAAGGGAAAAAGCAAATAATTGAACAAAGACAAGTAAAACAATGCAAAGTACAACTGATTTGCACTGAAATGAGTTTTACAGTTTACAGCCCCTCAAGTACAGTTACTTACAGCAAGGTAAGATGCATGTGAAATTCTCCTGTTCTGATTTAAATAAATATTAATGCCAACACAGGTTTGGAGTACAAGAATCATAATCAAGCTGATGCTCAGAATTTTAACCTCACCTTTCCAGTAGACTTTGTTCCTTTCCAAATGCAAAAATAGCAGATAGTCCAGGCAGCAAGGAGGCACAGGGCAAGTTCCCAACGCAGATTCCCAATGTGCTCAATTCCATCAGATATAGCCAACACCCTTCGTCTGGCAAGGGAAAAAAAAAACAAAAAGCTGCTAATATTGAAGGAAAACAGCATAAAACACTGGGCCAAAGCTAAACTCACTTCATCGAAGGATTCCTAGTAACTCACTCCTGAAAATGCACCTGCCAAGCTAGGAAGGAAGTCAGAAGGAAAAAACAAAATATTCTCAGTGGATTTTATATCTGATTACAAATGAATAAAAATTAAACTTTTTCAGGTCAGTAACAAAATAAAAAAGATTGTAAAATAGTTTTTCCTTAAAAACAAAGAAAAATATTGTTTAAATAAATTACCTACATATATAAGCCTAAAAGAACTCCATCAATAAATGTTTTTTTTTAATTTTACTGATTTTTTTCAGAAAGCTAATTCTCACCTTTGTATTTATCTTGCAAAATTTATTTTCATTAATTTCCTTTTGTAGCTGAAACTATAAATTAAAACATTTATTTTCAAAACTGGCAAAGATCATGATATTTTCCAAATAGATTTTGTTTAGGAAATGCCAACTCTAAAATGGTAATAGACTAAAAGCAAACTCTTCTTTTGTGAAGAGTAGTTAGCAAAAGTATTTATTGCATTTGTTGTTTGAAAAAATCAGCCATTCAATTGTGAAACTCTAAGTCCTCATGCTGTAGGAACACCTCTCACAGCTTTGGCTGGGGCCAAAGTATTTACTAACTTGGTAAATAAGGTAAAGAGAGAGAGTGAAGAGACTGTTTGTGGGTTCCTTTAAATAAAGAAGAATTTGAAAAACAAAAAGTAAAATGTGTTTCACACAGGAAAGCTGCACAACTGGCCATGAGTTCTAGTTTGCAGAAATCTAGGCTAGGATTTCAGTCGAGAGAACTGTTCTTTTAATCTAAGAATTATGCTCTTCTCTGGGAGATGTACAATCCTTTTATGTCCTTTTTCTTTTTACTTTAAATAAACACTCAGATTAAATAAAATGTCAATTGTTCACTAGCCTGTAAATAAAACATGGGTAGTCCTGGGCATGTGAATGAAGAGGTTACAAAAAAAATTTAGTCCTGTAACACTCACAGATGTCATGAATTCTCCTGAGATTCCTCAATTGATCTTAGGCCTGAAAGAAACCCTATAGATAACTAAAGGGCTTTTTTGGTTTTTTAAGAATCTCAATTTTCCACAACAATCAAAATATTATTTGACTGGTGAGGTTGATATGGATTTAAATTCCACACACTCAGAGATTTGGAAACACCTGAATACTTCTAAACAACATAAAGCAACAGATGCACACGGATACACGTTCAGGGAACAGTTTACAACACTCAGCCTTACACAAATTATCCTGAGCAAAGTTTTCTTTGAAATCTGTATTACAAGTTATCTACACAACCTGAGAGACCTTAGACTTGCAATACCCTCCCTCCCACAGTGGGAGAGAAAATGAACTAAATTTCACTGATGCTCTGACACAGTTTAAAAACCTAGAATAATCACTGTAT
>NW_008685544.1:81785-85489 GCF_000695815.1 Acanthisitta chloris
ATACTCTTTATATAAGGTGTATAAAGGTATACAGATAATTCAATTACAATAAAATATATTTAGGATAAAGGTTGAGCATTAAGTTTTTAGAAGTCCAACCTATAGTTACCAACATGAAATAATTCTCCATTTTGCTTTTGATTCAGTTATTGTCTGAGGCAACCAGTTCTGGGGTATAAAGTATGGTCACATAATTCCATACCATGCCTGAAATAATGGTTGGGGCTACCTGGGGAGGAATCTTATCTGGTTCTTTCTGCTTTCACCAGCAGCAGGTTGAGGATGAAGTGAAGTTCCTTCACCTGCCCCTGGTGATGGAGTAGGAGGATGGAGACACCAACAACCTGCGCCACAGTGGGAAAATGAAAAGGTTTAACTATCACCAGGTGTTTCAGGCAGCTGTATAGATGTTGCAGAACCTGTGCAGGTTTGTACACACTTGAAGAGTTGCAGCTGCTGCTCCTGATGCAGCCTGGGGTGAAGTAATTTACAACATATGTGCTGAAAGTTTGGTGCTTAGCTGAGGAAGGACAGAATGTAACAGATTAAAGACAAAGAGCAAATAAAACCCCTAAAGCCCAAAGATCTTCTCCCTAGCCAACAATTAATATAGAGGTAGAAGATCTCCCCATTTAAAAAAAAAAAAAAAGGCAGGGGCTTAACAAACTTTTTGCACTAGAAAGTGTTATCCACTTAAATGTAAAACTACTGCCACCTCATTCACATGTCCTCCTCATCCAGTAACTAGCCTTATTCTGCAAAGCTTCTGCCACCATCTAATTAGGGAGAGAAGTGATCTAGCATGGAACGCCCTCAGCAAGCCAAAACCTGCAAAGAACCTGAAGTACTGTCATCAAAATGCATGCAGACATGAAGAGAAGGAGCTTTTAATGAAGGATGGATTTTAATCAACAAGAGGAAGCACATATTTTATATCTCTACTCTAGAATTGAAAACAACATCACGAAGCCATAATTATGCAGAAAGACTGATGAAATAGACACTTAAAATTCAAGTTCTTCTAAGCTATTTAACAGATGATATGTGGAATTTTACTTAGGATGAAGTCCACCCTCTTTACAAATTCTCATTGAAATGCAAAAGAAATCCTTGAATTCTCAGTTCATCTTGAATAGAGTGTTACTTGCAAGAGAACCAAACAAAAAGTGGCATAATATGATAAAAAATGGTTTAGGAAATAAAATGCCAATGAGTGTGTACTGACAACAGGCTATGAACCATGTTGAAAGACATGTTAAGAGTGAAGAGTTCACCGGAGAAACCCAATGACAAAGCAAAAAACTAGGTATTTGCAGAGATCTGTTTTGATTGCAGGTATTTAAAGGTTTCTTTTTAACAAAAACCATTTTATAAATGGACTAAAAAGCCTCAAACTATAAATTACTGCCATAAAATGATCTAGCCAATATGTATTCATATGTTTCTAGATGTTTGGGGACCAGCATTTCTGTGCAGAGCCCATTAGACCAACAATCTTAACCCACCAGTAGGATTTCTGCTCTGCCAGGAAGGAACAGCTTTGACAAATGCAGCTGCTAATATCAAGGAAATATTGTAGAATAAAAACTCTGACATTTTGCAACCCTGTGAAAAGAAAGCAAGTACACAGCATAATGTACCCAGCATATACTGGCAACATGGGAATCACATGCCTTTGTTGTGAGACTATCCATACTCAATCTTTCTGCACTGACACATAAGTGTACACCAGATATAATTTCCAGTTTATAGCTGCAACTGATCTATAATTTTTTAGATGTAAGTATCAGTATAGTGACTTAGAGATGCAAGTTGGAAAGATACTGGTCCAAGTTGAGTTTGAACTTTATGAACAGATTGAGAGAAATTTGTAAGACAAGCAGTGGCCTCCTAAAAATTTAAATTCTTGCTTAGAAAGTTTCTAATTTTCATTTTGAAGTCACATACTGCCTTCTAAATAGTATTTTCTTTTAAGCTGAAAAAGAAAACTGAGACAAAATGTTCGTGTTTGGACCACAATAATTGAAATGTAAACCCTTTACATTTAGCTCGATTTTCACTAAAAACCAATAATGAACAGATTTCCTTATGTTTCAAACAAACTAGGGTGTTTTTTTTTTCTGGCTATTTGGATTATATTACCTACATGTGCAGCTAAATATAAGTAGTGTTTCTTATCCAAAATGAGGAGGTGTGAACACATGTCAGATTGCAGCAATGATACAAATCAGCCCTAAGAAGTGTGTGAGGTTATTGAGCTCACAGCTGCCATAGAGCCATGCTAACACAGCACTCCTGGGTTAAGCAGTACCAGGAGGTCCTTACCTGGAGCACATATTCCATGGATATAGTTGTGCTGCTGTGGTACATGAGCCAGGCAGCTTGAACAGGCTGCATCCTCTGCACTACGCTCTACCACATCACGTAGGCATCAACAACCTGACAAAACCTGCTACAGGACAACCCCCAGCAATTACTTTAGACACACCATATTCCATGTCCAGCTGTCCAAGGGATCCATTTCAGCAGCCAGTCACTTCAATTACTGTACTCTTCTTCCTTAACTGCAGAACAACAACTTCTTCAGAAATAAATGTTATTACTATCTCTCACAATTAAAAGCTTTCACACCCCAAAAGAATCTCTGCCTTAAGAACACAGCTCTCACTGAAGGCTTGAGATGAAGATTTTTAAAAGCAGCCAGTTTCTGGGAGCTCTCTGCAGAAAGTCAATGCTCAGTGTTTTCTGAATGCTCTGGGAGAAGTCCCAGATAGCAGAGACACCTACTTTACCCATCCAGAAATCTTGGCCTGATACTTTTGTAAAGAGTGTCATAGAAAGTAAATGGCAAATTAATAGGCTCAATACAATTATCCCTGCTGCTCCCATTTAAAAAGGACACGTGGTGCCAAACAGCTGGAACTGTTAGCACCATAATGAGTATTTAATTACCCTGAAGTGCTGTAAATTGTTTTGTATTCCCTTTGTTCAAGCATAACAAAGGGTTAGTGTTTCCCTTAGAAAGTATGCAGCAACAAGTCCGAACTTATAATTAAACTATAACATACAGTGTATGCAAAGAATAGATTCAAGGAGGAGAAAGTCCTGCCCAGAGGCTGCAGCAATTCCCTCAGCAGGCACAACGCAGCTCTCCTGCTGACACCAGCGGAAACAGCAGCGCTGGATGCTGCTTTGGAAAGGAGAGGGCTGTCAGAATAAGAAATTCTTCTCACAAAGCCTCAGAGTTCAGTCTGGCTGTAGATACCCTCATATCTGCTCCTATGCTTTTATTATTCAACTGAAATAAGATAAAAGGGGGAGCATTTTAAAATGATTCTCCCCTGCAGCCGAGAAGTGAGGCTGATGTATCGGGGGGGACAGAAGATGACACAGTTGATCACAGTTTCTTGCTCCTCAGCAGTTCAATGTCTAAAAGCTGACATGACCTCCTATGCATAAATCACACAGACAAGAACTAAACAAGATAGCGTAGCTTCCTCTTCTCTCACCCTCCAAGTCCCCTACACCACCTTATTTTCCTCAGCTCTTAATGCACAGAAAGAACAAGAGCAGTAAAATCAGCATTGAATGTGATCCTCTCTGTTTTGAAATAGTAAGCACTTGGAGAAGGCCTTTGCTGAGTTCTGTAGTTCACCTGCTCTGCACCATATTTGGGTGAAAAGAAATAAATAACTTTGTCCATA
>NW_008685545.1:0-6571 GCF_000695815.1 Acanthisitta chloris
CACCTGTCTCTCAAACCGAGACACAAAGTCAACTCAATATTAAGCTTTAATTTCTGAATTTCTCTTAATTTTTTTCTTAATTTCTGAAATGCCAATAGCCTATATGCAAAGACTGTCCTTTAAACTATGAAACTGGTCACATTATCTGAGTGCCAAAATTGGTTAAGGAGTATATGCTTTTAGGACTTTACAGGACTGTGTTGAGATATTTGGGAGGAACATAGGTTAAAAATCTCAAGCTTTAAAGTAGCTGTAGCTGTCAGTCAGACTTGTGAGGAATACAGCATATGCTTTTTTATGAATCTCCAGACACTGGCTTTAAAACAAGTGGTACCACATTTTGCAGTTGCAAAGATGTAACTGTAGCAAAACAAACAAGAAGAATAAGAGAGGACAAGTTGTGCTCCTTTGTGTGAAGGACAAACACAAGGTTGCAAAGTGATTGGTGTCAGTTTGCTCAGAGTCCATATTTTAGGAAATAAAGCACTTATGAAAGAGGAGAAATTCAAGTTTTGCTAAAGAGATAGCTCATTATATGGGTAAACATGCGTGTGCTTTCTGCCTCCTGAGATAATTTGTCTCTTCAGCTTTCTTTCAGCTGTACTCATTTGCCATCAATAGAGAGCTGTTGTTGCTGTAGTAAAAGATAGAACTTTACATAATAATATGTGTTTTCTAGCAATAGAATGCTTTGATGCATTGTAACATCTGGCAAAAGTATAAAGGGATTTCTATTACTATTATTCTAATCAGATCCTCTTGGAATGATAATATTAGGTACTTACATATTGGTACATCAAAGGCCTCATTTATCATTTGTCAGGAAACAGAAGGGAAAAGGAGGAAAACCTAATTTTTATGTAAATGTAGAAAAAATGTTAACAAAAAGGGCTTAGTGAAACCCTCAGTATTGCTTATTGGGGTACACTGACTAGCTTGATGTTTTTTTAAATCTTACTCTTTGCAGTGTATTTTTTTGATATTTTGACATGTATTAGGTATAAAAATCTGAGTAACACTAGCTGGACAAACAGAATCTTTCACAAGGGTTTATGTCCTCCCGTGTTCTGCACACTATGTCTTATACTGTGTCATTTATTTCATGGCCTGAATTGTTTTCTGGCATATTGAATGGCCTGATTCACAACATAGCCTTAGTCATATCACTCGCTCAGGCACTAGGATCTGCCTAGGCTTTGTCTTTTTCTCATTTGAAATTGAGTATAGCACTGGTTAACCAACTTATTGGAAGAAAAATGTCACAGAGCTACAGTCTATCTCTTGCCTTTAAAAAGTGTAAAATATAACTGATGATTCTAAGGACTTGGTAGGCATATTAGAAGAAGACAACATGTTTCTGAGATGGTTGGGGATTTTTGATATTTTATGCTCCTACAGTATTTAAATTATAGAATCATTTCAAAAGATTTACCTGATTCATGTTTTCAAAGCATTTTGTTCCTTCTAAAGGCCATATGAGACTCTAACAATTTTGGATTTTTTATAGAGTTTGTGGCCATGCTGTAGGAAATTGCTATTTTTCTCTTGACTGGGCACAGAAGGTAAATGCAAAACTTTGAGAAATTATAAGTTCAGAAAAACATTGTCTCACAAAGACATCACTGATTCTTATGAAATTGTGACATTTCTTCACTGGAATATTTCAGTTCATATGGAAAAAGTTCGGTTCTAAAATGTATGTATCTAGGCTGTAATGATGTCCTGCAAACTATATAGTTTAAAAGATGATAATTCATATGTTTTGCTTGCAGGCTGAATTAGAAAGTTTCAGCCATGAAATAGATTAGTTGTACACTTTGAATAATATATTAAGCCATGCTATCTTTCTTTATACTCTTTAAGCAGTGCTGTTTTGCCAGTGTGCAATGTCCTTTCCAAATGACCTTTTTAATAGAACGTGTTGTTTCTTTGAAAAGTCCAATTTAATTCACAGACTTGTCTGTGCACATTGAACATACTGCCATTTTTTTCTAGAGGAAAAGTGCCTTGTCTTCTGTTAATTTATGCCCTATGCAGCAAGGAGTTGCACACATTTTAATAAATCTGTCTATGATATTATGAATATGCAAAAGTCTTTATAGGATCATGTTTCATATCAAGAATAAATCTAACTCTACAACCCTTACTGAAAGTGTCTAGCCCCGAAAGAAGCAGGCTCAGGAAAAGAAGAAGTATTTATTATGTAAGAGGGAGAAGTCATCTTCATTAATATTTGATAATACTGAACAATTAAGCTGAAAAATTTATGCTTTCTACAAGAAAGTAATTGGAAGGACAGAGTTATGCAGTGTGATAAACGTAATATTATGATTTATTGTATGTATTCTAAACTAGGTATAAACTTTGTATTGGAAAAAATATTTAATGTATTAGGATTAGTCTGTAAGACCCTTACTCAAGAAACTAACCCAAATGCAATCAGTGCAGTGCATTTTATGTGTAAGCACTCAGCACTGGATTCATGAATAAATCATAATAAGATGCACTTTCATGATATTATAGCATGTTAGGTTTTTTCCTGAGCCAAATTGTAGAAGAAAGGTTACTATGGTGACAGAAGACTCATCTGAATGATTTTACCTCAATTGCTGAGCATTTTTATGCCTGGCATCTCCAGTATACCTTTCAATCTCAAACTAAACTTTTGAACCTACTGCTCAAAGCCTGGGCTTCCAAGTTCTGGGAGGAAATCTGCTATGTGGGCTAGATTGCAAAGAGTTTCAAGGTTCTTTAACCTAGAATTTCAAACCTTTTCAAACCTGTAAAGTCTCTCTTATTTGCGAATATTCACTGTTGGAAGTTCTAAAATTTCTAGGCTCTGTAGGGATCTAAATCTGAAATGCAGCATGGATTTAACACTAAATTTGTAAAAAAAATACTACTGTTTTTATAACTGCTAGTTTTTGTAACTATTGTTATTTACTGTTATGCGTTCTTATCACTGCTCCTTGCTCAGGAAATCTTTAAAGTTCTGCTGCTGCCTTCAAATGGGAATTTTTCTCCCCAGAAATCTGAAGTGGAAATTATGATTTTTAAAAGATTCATTGAAGGAGAAGGTTCTCTAAGTTTATCTTCTATTCCTAACTTCAGTGTGAAAATATGTGGCCTTTCTATGTGAAGTAGAATTCTGCCAGTTGCTCTTCTGCTTCATATATTTTGAAAAATAGGATTGTATTGTAGCATGAGTGAGTTGAACACGTACCCTAGAATTCCAATTTATAATTAGTGTATTGTTACTGGTGAAGATCAGTCCAGTAAAAAACTTTCAAGATACTGTTTATATATTCTCCAGCTGTGTGGTCATAAACTGCATAGTAATCTACTGCTGCCAGAACCTGAGCTAAGTAGCTTAAAGCTAGTCTGTGACTATGTACAGGCAGAACCTTGGTTTGAGCCCAGATCTGAAGAACAGATGCTTTAAAAATCCTGTAGATCTAGGTTTTCTCTTGGGAGATGGCTGTTTTTAGCTCCCGTGGCCTGGAGATGCTCAGACCAATTTGGGATATTAATTTCACCGAACAGATCTTTCATTGTTCAATTGTAGATGATGAAGTTCCATCCTGTTTGGTTATAACTCATCCTCACCTTCCCCTGTACTTTGAGAAGGAGAAATTTTGAATAGCTAGGAGCAGTGCTTAAACGTTAGAAAATGGCAGACACTGCTCCATCTTCTCTGTTAAGTGGAAGATGGAAAGGGGTAAAAAATGACTACAGCATCTGCATTTGCTCAAAGCAGTATCTACATGCCTGGATCCCGTGCCTAGTTGTCTTGGAGGGGTGTGAGATGTAAAGGAATAGGATTGAATGTAGCTGTTAGCTGGTACACCTGAAACTGGGTTATATGTCTGTTATAGAAGTTATTGTTCTCTCAAAACTGCAGAATCAGCTGCTAATGAAAATGGTGCCAAACCTTTTTTAGTCTATGAAGTGAATTAGCTTAGCGAGTTTAAATTGAAGGTTTTTGTTAGTTTTTCTCTTTTCTTTGTGATGGAAGTATTTAAAATTGGGATTCTATTTAAGAGGAAGTAAATGTTGACTCATTTTGAATTAAATAATGTAGCACTTTTGTAAGCAAATCTGATGTGGGAAAGTAACAACCATACAGAGGCATGTAACTAACCTCTTCCATCTCACATCTATTTAGGCATTGCACATCTGTCTACACCCTCAGAACTGTCCTCATGATTTGCAGTCATGGTCTAGGCCAGAGCTCTTTATCTCTGTATTTTGTAGAGTTACTCATGAATAGTTTCAAGTTGCATGACTGGGCACACAATGTTTGTTCCTAGGATATCTTCTAAGGTCTCATATGACACACTTTCCAAAATCCTAGGCAAGTCTAATCAGCATTTCATTATCATGTCTAGAGCAACAGAGAAGTGAAGGTCCAGCCTGCAATTTGGGTAAGTCTTAATTTTAGAGACACCTTCCCAGGAATGACTCACACAGCTAAATATGCTTTTTATAATCACAGAGCTGAAAACCTGTGAACAGCTGAGTGTTTAAAACTGTACATTCAGCAGAGAGTCACAGACTAGGAATCTCGGAACAGTTGCTTAAAAAACTATTGATGACTCAAGGAGAAAAGTGGAAGATGAAAGAAATGATTGGTCTGAGCTACTCCATTTTTTATGACCTAACATACTTTATTTCTGGCTGAAGAAAAGCAGAAATAGAAATATTACTTATGCAAGGAGAGGGTGAAAATCACTGCATAAAAATTAGTCGGGCAGAGTTGCCTGTTACTGAATGACATACATAGCATGGCACTGCAGAGTGTCCAGGAGGCCAAGGAAGGTGATTAGTCCTGTTTATGCAGCATTGGTTGTACCTTATCTGGAGTGCTGGGATGAGTTCTGGGCACTCTAGCACAAAAATAGATGCAAACTGGAGAGAATCCAGGGAAGGGTCACTGGGATGAGTAAAAGACTGGAGCATGTGTCAAATGAGGAGAAGCTCTGTTGTGTAAAGATATGTTTCCACAACTAGAATCAAAACCTATTTGTTTGTGGTTTTTTTTCTGTAGTTGTAGAATAAGATTATTATTTAGAATATTCCTCCCTTGCATGTTCTGAACTTCTCTACTTTTTGCCAATCAGGGCTCTAACATGCATTTTGTCATGCACGTATGATCAGCTGGAAGACCAGGGCAGGAGAATTAGGTTTGCAGTAGCATGTTAAGAGGCCTGTTTCCTTGGAACTTCACCAAGGCAGAAATTACAGAGTCACAGGGTTTGCTCTTTGGTACCAGAGTTGGGAGAGGTCTGTGGACTCTTGTCAACACATAGTTTTCAAGTGATCTTTCTAGTGAAAAATGTGAAGCTTTTCTCTACATCTGTTCTTGCTACAGCAGGGCAGTCAGGCAATGTGTACTAGAAAACAGTAGAGAAAAAGGCAAAGCTTGGGGCCAAGTCCCGTCTCACTCTCATCCACACTGTTAAACTGTTAGCACAACTCCTGGTGAGGTTTTGGCTCAGGTGACACACAGGAGACAGGAGATCACAGCACGTTCCCCAGCTCAATTCACTTAGAATAGGTGTACACGTCACAGGACTGCAAGGTTCCTCCTGGAGTGGAGTATTTCTGAACTTGGCTGGAGCTGGTTAGATCATTCATTGCAAGTTTTTTAAGTTTACATTGTAATCCCTTTTATTAAAAAATTTCTCTTTACCAAGAAGCACAGGCGTAAGTGTTTTCTAAATAACTTTGTAAATAAAATCCACTGAGGGCTGGTTGGGTGCAGCTTTTCCTGGGTGCACCTTTTGTTTATTATGAATTTATTTTTCTCTTATTAAGACTATGTTGGTTATGTGAATCATGTGACTGAGTCCTAAAACCTTTGCTCCAGGCTTATATCTTATCAGTTAAAAAAAGAATGCACATCTAGTACAAATTTGTCCAAAATAATTAGTTTGCATTAACTTTAATGACATTTTTTAGACTAATCACTGATTTTGTAAATAAACTGCCCAAAACCTGTCAAAACCATGTGTCTGTGACTTTGGAAGCTAATAGTGGGAAGGTCCCACTTAATTGCAGAAATGTTCATGAATATGCCTTTGTTCAAGTCTGCTGGAATTGGTTTGAGTCTTCTCCTCCTGTAGTAACATCTGGTTCGTTTCATGCTTGCAACAGTAATTTTCTGTGATGGAATACTATAACAATGCAGCCTACCTGGATTTTATCTGGCCTCTAATAGGCATTTGATGAGGGGTTTTGAATCCTGAAAACTTTGATGTCAATTTTATCGTGTGGATTTATAGAGCTCCTCACAATTTGACCATAGTTTAATTAAATTGTTCTCTTTAATTTAGATTTAGCAGTATTTGTATGTTCATTTTTCTTTCAGAATCTACCAGAGAGGCATTATTGTGGAACAAAACTAGTGAAGAAATATGTAAAAATATTTTGTTATGCATCTATAATGTGCACTGCTTTTTTTATAAAGAAGCAGCACTTCTGAGACTTTCTTGAAACATCTCAGATCAATAGGCATCTTAAAGCTTATTTACACAGAAAATTTTAGAGAGAAAACTTAGAGGAATAAGAA